>NC_069507.1:45904958-45917458 GCF_027579735.1 Bombina bombina | reverse complement strand
CCCATCATACTACAGGTACATTAGCAGGGTGGATACCTTCTCCTTTAGTGCAGGTGGGGGGCGTGAAAAAGAGAATTAGCATGGCTCCCCATCATACTTTAATTATGTCAGACAGAGCAGGAGCGAGCTGCATTGTGTCTAATGGCGCGGTCGGGCCGGGCTGTGACTATACAGCTGGCCCGATGCGCTCAGTAAAAACAACAGACCCGCTCAGCAGAGCCCAGAGAGCGGGTCTGTAAAACGGCGATATTTTTTAAAAATAAAAAGGCAATATTATGATTTAAAACGTTTGGTTAATGTAATGTTATATAATTCTGCACTATGTGCAGAATTATGTAACATTTTTTTTAAGGTTTACTGACCCTTTAAATATCTTAAGAGTTTTTTTGTATTTCTTCTGTAGGATTATAACAGAACACTACGTAATAAATATAGTTTATATTGATCATATTTTGAAGAGCCCCATTAATATATCACCATTAAAATATCAATATCCATTTCCTAATTATGGCTGTGATTTTATATCATGTTTTGCACAGTACAATACTTTGCGATAATAATTTCAGTTTAATGTTTCAAATAAATTTACTAACGCTGCTGTGCAACGTGTATGCCAGTATACATTATAATACGTAAAAAAAACAATAATACATTTGTCATTGTCATATATTTACCTTTTATTATGTAATGATAAATTGTCAAGTGCATGTGTGCATTATTTTTAATGTTGAAAAGGAAATCATTAAAATTAAATTGTAGATATTTTTTGTTACAAACATTTAAATTGGATTATTTAAAAATGACTATATCGGTGTACAAAAACATATATTTTATGACTAGTTTCAAATTAAAATAATAATTTTTTCTTATTTTTCCATGTGAAAATAATATATTTTTGTTACAATATACTCAGGTAAAATATATATAGATATAATAATATTTTAAAGGGAATAAATCTAGAAATGTTAATTCTGCAGAATAGCTAAAGAAGAAAGGCAACAGAACGTTCCAGCAGAATACTTGTTTGTGTTCAGTGAAATTAATGGTGCGTTGGAAAGAAAACGCTAATGTTACAGTATTTTAAAGCTAACTATATACACCTCACATAAAAAATTAATTTTTATTAATTCTAATGGCAATGGATTTAATTTATGAAGCTTCAGAAGTAACTGCAACTACAAGATAGGAAGCAGCAGTCTTAAGACCTTAGTTGTAGCAGAGTTAAATCATTCCAGACTAAGGGGCCGAATTATCAAGCTCCGAATGGAAGCCTGAAGGTTCACACGGAAACAGTAGTTATGAAGCAGAGGTCCAAAGACCGCTGTTCCATAACTTGTCCGCTGCCTCTAAGGCTGGGGTCTTTAATCTGCCTGATCCTATACGATCGGGCTGATTGACACCACCTGCTAGTAGCCAGACATCCCTGACGGGGATCCACATACGATCCCCTTATTTTTTTCAAAAACACGCATGTGAGGTACGGCGCGATGAGCATCGGACTGTTGTTAACTAACAATCATCGATGTTGTGGTTATTCAGGTTTTTCCCAACTTTATTTACACCATTTCATTACTGTCCAGGAACCAGCACATTTCTCTAAAGCTAATCTTTTATTTTTCATCTGTTAATGTCCAAGAAATAGCTACATTTTATACCTGAACAAACAATATCTCGTAGAAAGCTATTTTTATATTTATTTGTTATACAAAAAAATCTGTTATATGATATTTTCATATAAATGAAAGTGTATTTGTATTTCTAGAAGTCATGATATGCTTTTATCTCATTTTTTTATTAATGAATTATTAATGCTAGAATTGTTACATATATCTTTGCACATACTTGTGTGTGTGTGTATATATATATATATATATATATATATATATATATACACATGTGTGTGTGTGTTATGTCAGAAATCTTTTGCAAACATATTTACATGTCCCTAAATTCCTTCTTTTGTTCTAAACAATGTTGTCTGTCATATCTCTGTGATTATTTATACCACTATATGTATATAGTGTAAATTTATTATTATTATGAGCAGGAATAATTGCAAATATAACATGTAATCAGGGTATCATATGTATTTATTTGCAGTCAATAGATATTTTAAGAACTGGGACAGTTCTCTCTCTGCACCTGTGTAACCCCTCCTAATTGCAATCTAGTTTTAAAAAACACCCCTACACAGGTGATATAAAATGGGCTGGCAAGTAAGATGACATTTCTTACTGAAAAAGAAATTCAAGAGAAGGAAGAAATACACTGAAAATAGCATGACAGTAAAGAGGTGATTTTCATTTCTGCTGTATCTCAATCATGATAGTTTAATGTGAGGTGGGCTATCCCTTTGAGCTATCAGTTTAAGATTATATTAATTCAAACATCAATTCGAATTTTAAAATCATTGTCTAACATATTACACTGTGTGTCGTAATGTCAGCATCAATTTTTATCTTTAATACTAATTTCACATATACATACTTTCAAAGTATAATACACAATGTAACAAATGGCACTTACAAGTTCTGATGAGTGATCAATGACACAAGTATTAGCAATTTGATTTGTTAGTAATAGTTTAAAATGTATATTTGAATCAGATTTGCTGATGTCATAAATCATTTGATTATGCATATTCCAATCAAAAGTGGTTGAAAAATTCACTAGTGTGTGGGTTGTTTTGGAGTTTGCGTCACAATTGGTGTGAAAAGTGTGGAGTTAAAATTGGTGCGAAGTGGAGACTGTGACTTGTATTACATGGCTTAAACATGGTACACATAGATTTTTCACACAAAATTAAAAGAAAGTTAGCTACCGTATATACTTGAGTATAAGCCGAGACCCCTAATTTTACCCCAAAAAACTGGAAAAGATATTGACTCGAGTATTAGCCGAGGCTGGGAAATGCAGCAGCTCACGGTAAATTTCAAAAATAAAAATACAGGTAGATAACAATAAAATTGCTTTAATTGAGGCATGTGGAAAAGAGGGTCAACAAAAAAAATATATTATCAGTATATTCAACAAAAACAATATATAACATTAAAGTATTAACAATAACTTTAAATGTACAAAAACCTTAACGCATCAAAATCCTTCAAAACTGGATTCCTCCTCCTCATCTGTATGTCCAAACAGAGCTTCAGCAGGCTCCTTACCTCTATCGCATTTAAGCTGTACTGCGCCTTCTGTGAATGGTGATCCCGGAAGCAACGAAGCCTCGGCCGCGCGCAAGTCCTCGGTAATTTTTTTTTTTTGTTCACTGGAGTATAAGCCGAATTGGATTTTTCAGCCCAAAAAGTGGGCTGAAAAATTCGGCTTATACTCAAGTATATACAATATATTATGTTGTGTATTTATTTCATTTTTATCTCTATATCTATTAGTGTGACAAGTTTGGGGCAAAAATTTGTAGAAAAAATATTGTCCCCTTACTTTGTAATGAGAGACAAATTCATAAGCAGAAATGCATTTTTCATTTTTATCCCTATATCTACTAGTGCACCAAATGTGGAGCAATAATGTTGTTTGATTTAGAAATGGTATACAATTTTAATAGAGTTTCTAATTTACTTTTATTATGTAATAAACTTCATTCTCTTCCAGCATCGAACATAAGCTTTCTTTGTTTTCAGACTCCCATTGAGTTCTATGGCATCCGTGACCTCAAGGGTGGCGGATTGTAAACTAGGTACGCTGTGTCGGAATACACGCAACCGTACCTCTTAAATGTTTGCTAAATTGGAAAAAGGGTCAAATAGAGTTCGATCTGAATTTGAAACATCCGTAATGACACAAGCATCGAACTGCGTCGGATAGAGATCGCAGGATCGTATATTACATAACTACGGCGGATCAATCTTGCAACAATTCAAGCGTATTTTCAGTTGACGCTTTGATAAATATGACCCCAGGTCTCAGTTCATTCTAATTCTTCCAGCGCTATTTGTGCTTTCACTCAATTTACCTTTTAACTTGTTATATGAGCGTTAACTTGTGGGGTCACAATATCGATTGAAGGTAATGGGTGCACTAGAGTGACACCGACCTAGCTAAACCTTCTGTGGTAAATCTTGTAATTTCAAGTTGCACGCTAGTTTTAGTGCAGTAAAGCGACACTGTCTATTGCGCACAGCGTTAGCATTAGTGCACCACTAATCTAGGCCTATGTTGGTGTGATGGAGTGTATAAACTCCTCGCCATAGAAAGGGTTAATTTCTCTAAAGGGAAATATACCATCCTGAAAGAACCAAAATGCTGTAAGGCTTTGCCAGCTCACTGCTGAAAACATTCCTATTAGTAACAGGCAGGCATCAAGAAATCAATTAACAACAGCTGAGAACAGTTAGAGGGCTATATAAGGCAGCTCTTGCAAGCAAGGTAAGATTCATTTGGATCTCAGACAGGGAAGTAGCAAGACACCGTGAGAGTTATCTTGGGTAACCTGTATTTAAATGTCTAATGTTTTATTATAAGAACTTGTATGATTATATAAGTTGTGTGTGTTTATTTATGTTTTGCTCTAAAGCATATGACTCTGTATATTTATTGTTTTTTGTTTGTTTGTTTGCCTGCTATAGGGTGGTTGCTTAACCCTTGAACTGCAGACTGAAAGTAAAGACTTTTGTTTAAAAGTAAAAACTTGTTTTGCATCATTCTGTTTGTGCTTAAATTGATAGTAAACTCTCCCTTTTTAAAAACAGATCTGGAATGTTAGTGATATTTTAGATGGACTTTAATTCATCAGTTGTAATGAAGATGCGCTATAACTTACTATTTAAAAGAGATATAAAATTAAAATACTCCGCACTCTGCCCGCCTACCTCAAAAGTACATTTTTCTGTGAGCTAAAGGTTTGACTTGTTGTCCAATCAGTGCTCTCCCCATATGGCATTTTTGTTGTAGCTAGAGCACTGATTAGAGAACAATTCAAAACTTAAGTTCACAGAAAAAAGGTCCACTCCATGGTGCAACAATCTTTTAGAGAAACACAACCATTGATTAAGCCTATACTAACCTATGCAGTCTATTCAATAAAGCTCACTCTTCAGTCTTTAAGAATTATGCCCCATTAAATGACATAGTAGTTAGCAGACTCAAGAAGCTACAAACCCATCTGCAAATTATGGCATCTAGAGGGGGCAAGGCAAATCAATGCAAACTTCTCATATATATGCAAACTTCTCTATAATATTAGTTAACTCTTTATAAAAAAAAGTGTATAAGAAATAAAAGCTATAACATTTCTGGCATTAAAAAAAGTCTAGAGTATGGTGGCAATATTAACCCATAATGACCGGACCATTTTTCAATTTTCTTACCCTTAATGACAATGGCTATTTTTACATTTCTGCAGTGTTTGTGTTTAGCTGTAATTTTACTCTTACTCATTTACTGTACCCACACATATTATATACTGTTTTTTCGCCATAAAATGGACTTTCTAAAGATACCATTATTTTCATCATATCTTATAATTTACAAAAAAAAAAAAAGATAAAATATGAGGAAAAAATGGAAAAAAATACGCTTTTTCTAACTTTGACCCCCAAAATCTGTTACACATCTACAATCACCAAAAAACACCCATGCTAAATAGTTTCTAAATTTTGTCCTGAGTTTAGAAATACCCAATGTTTACATGTTCTTTGCTTTTTTTGCAAGTTATAGGGCAATAAATACAAGTATCACTTTGCTATTTCCAAACCACTTTTTTTCAAAATTAGCGCTAGTTACATTGGAACCCTGATATCTGTCAGGAATACCTGAATATCCCTTGACATGTATATATTTTTTTTTAGAAGACAACCCAAAGTATTCATCTAGGCCCATTTTGGTATATTTCATGCCACCATTTCACCGCCAAATGCGATAAAAAAAAAAAAAAGTTAACTATTTCACAAATTTTGTCACAAACTTTAGGTTTCCCACTGAAATTATTTACAAACAGCTTCTTAAATTATGGCACAAATGGTTGTAAAAGCTTCTCTGGGATCCCCTTTTTTCAGAAATAACAGACTTATATGGCTTTGGGGTTGCTTTTTGGTAATTAGAAGGCAGCTAAATGCCGCTGCGCACCACACGTGTTTTATGCCCAGGAGTGAAGGGGTTAATTAGGGAGCTTGTAGGGAGCTTGTAGGGTTAATTTTAGCTTTAGTGTAGTAGACAACCCCAAGTATTGATCTAGGCCCATTTTGGTATATTTTATGCCACCATTTCACCGCCAAATGCGAGCAAATAAAAAAAAAACTTTACATTTTTCACAATTTTAGGTTTCTCACTGAAATAATTTACAAACAGCTTGTGCTATTATGGCAGAAATTGTTGTAAAAGCTTCTCTGGGATACCCTTTGTTCAGAAATAGAAGGCTGCTAAATGCTGCTGCGCACCACACGTGAATTATGCCCAGCAGTGAAGGGGTTAAATTAGGTAGCTTTTAGGGAGCTTGCAGGGTTAATTTTAGAGATCAGCCTCCCACCTCACACATCCCACCCCCTGATCCCTCCCAAACAGCTCTCTTCCCTCCCCCACCCCACAATTGTTACCGCCATCTTAAGTACTGGCAGAAAGTCTGCCAGTACTAAATAAGAGTTTTTTTGTTTTTTTTTAAATTAAAAATAATAAAATCTTTTAGCTGGGATGGACCCCTGCCTTAGCCCCAACCTCCCTGATCCCCCCTCCAGCTCTCTAATCCTCTCCCCTACCTAATTACCGCCATCTTGGGTACTGGCAGCTGTCTGCCAGTACCTACTTTGGCCCCAAAAAACAAAGTATTTTTATTTTATTTTTTAAATTAACTCTTTCTGTAGTGTAGCAGCCCCTCCACAATACCACCACAATACCACCACCCCCTCCCCCTCCCAGATCCATTTATATTTGAAAAAAATTTTTTTACCTTTTCCTGGCTTTTTGCCCTCATTGGTGTCAGTGTGGCTAATGCGCGCGCGTGCACGTGCACATGCACGCGTGCCGCGTGCACACGCACAGTGCACGCACACTATGTTCACGTGCACGCGCGTCTCGTGCACGCGCACGCACGCTCCCTCCCACCCGGACAACGGCACCATCACTACCGGTGCAGAGAGGGCCACAGAGTGGCTCTCTCTGCATCGGAGGCTTGTAAAGGGGTATTGCAGGATGCCTCCATATTGAGGCATCACTGCAATACCCTCAGAGCTGCTGGAAGCGATTGTGATCACTTCCAGCACTCTGTTAGACAACTGACGTACCAGGTACGTCCATTGTCATTAACTGCTTGTTAATGCATGACGTACCTGGTACGTCAGTTGTCATTAAGGGGTTAAAGGGACAGTCTAGTCCAAAATAAACTTTCATGATTCAGATAGGGTATGTAATTTTAAACAATTTTCCAATTTACTTTTATCACCAATTTTGCTTTGTTCTCTTGGTATTGTTAGTTGAAAGCTAAACCTAGGAGGTTCATATGCTAATGTCTAAGCCCTTAAAGGCCAACTCTTTTCTCAGGGCATTTTGACAGTTTTTCACCACAAGAGGGTGTTAGTTCACGTGTGTCATATAGATAACATTGTGCTCATGCACGTGGAGTTCCAGGGAGCCAGCACTGATTGGCTAAAATGCATGTCTGTCAAAAGACCTGAAATAAGGGAGCAGTTTGCAGAGGCTTAGATACACGATAATCACAGAGATACAAAATGTATATATATAACTGTGTTGGTTATGCAAAATTAGGGAGTGGGTAATAAAGGGATTATCTATCTTTTAAAACAATACAAATTATAATGTAGACTGTCCCTTTAATGTATTTCTATATATAAAAAATAGGATATTGTTATAATTTGTGCCAACTAAACTAAGTAACAGTTATTGTATTAGAGAAACTATCCACTACACAGTATGCTAAATTCTATTTTGTGTCAAGGCATACACATGGCATATACAATATTCTTTATATTGCACTGATATATATGGGTTTTCTAATGCATATTTCTCTTTTTTATTGAAAGTGACATTGAAAGAAATGAAAGGCAAAGGATCACCTATAAGAAAATATATTCTGACAGAAGTCTTTGTTTATTTGATCCCAGTTCTCACTCCCCCTCCTTCAGGAATATTCATAAGTGGAAAACATATGGAAAAATACCTCCACACATATTTACATAACAGCATGCCATCGTCAAATTGTATTACGTAGACAGGATCCAAAAGCCATATGGTCCAGAGAAAAGGACCTCTCTTTTCTTTTAAGACACTGTAATATAGCAATATATAGTTTATTTAGCAGAGTTTGCCAGAAATTAATGTACATTACCTAGCAATAACTAAAAAATAAATAACATACCGGTAGATTACGAGTTGTGCGTTCATCTTTTAACGCTGAAAAAATGGTAATTTCAGCGTTAAAATAGCAACGCAGCCATTACAAGTCTTGTCGGTATAACTGTATCGCAAGCCTTTTAGCCTGTAACGCAACGTCAGTCCTGCACTCGTAAAAATTATGTTTTTTCATGGGACTTCTATAGCACAGCCATTACAAGTTGTGCGGTGAGGCTAAAAAGCTTGCGTTACACCCTATAACGAGAAGATCCGTAACACCATCTGAGAGCAGTAGTTATGAGTTTTACGCAACAAAACTGTTAATATTTTAAATATTATTGACCCCCTAATCTGCCATCCGCTCACATCGCCCCCACTATACTAAAGTTATTAACCCCTATTTTGCCGCTCCCCGCCACTGCCACCACTATAATAAACCTATTAACTCCTAAACCACAAGCCCCCACAACAAAATATACTAAATTCAACTATTAACTCCTATACTGAAAGCCCCCCACATCGCAATAAACTCATTTAAACTAGAACCCTAAACCTAACGCTCCCCTAACTTTATATTAAAATTACAATTTCCCTATCTTAAATTAAATTAAAACTTACCTGTCAAATAAAAAAAAATAAGTTTAAACAATAAAACTAATATAACTATTAAACTAAAATTAAACTAACTACCAATTAAAAAAAGTAAAATACACATTAAAAAAATCCTAACACTACTATAAAAATTACAAAGTATCTAATTACAAAAAATAAGAAATACTAAATTACAAAAATTAACAAACACTAAATTATGAAAAATAACAGTTATCAAAAATAAAAAAGAATTACCCCTAATCTAATAGCCCTATAAAAATTAAAAAGCCCACCCAAAATAAAAAAACCCTAGCCTACAATATGCTACCAATAGCCCTTAAAAGGGCCTTTTGTGGGGTATTGCCCCAAAGAAATCAGCTCTTTTACCTGAAAAAAAAAACATAAAGACCCCCCAACAGTAAAACCTACCACCCAACCAACCCCCCAAAATATTAAACCTAACTCTAATAAATACCTAAGCTACCCATTGCCCTGAAAAGGGCATTTGTATGGGCATTGCCCTTAAAAGGGCATTCAGCTCTTTTGCTTTCCCTGAAAAGGGCATTCAGGTATTTTAAGAAAAGCCCAAACCCTAAACTAAAAAAAACCCACCCAAAAAATCTTAACACTAACCCTGAAGATCTACTTACAGTTGCTGAAGTCCGGACATCCAGCCGGCGAGAGGTCTTCATCCAGGCAGCAAGGTCTTCATCCATCCAGACAGCATCTTGTATCTTCATCCAGGCGGCATCTTCTATCTTCATCCCGGCGGCGTCTTCTATCTTCATCCCGGTGGCACGGAGCGGGTCCATCCTGAAGACATACGGTGGGGAGCATCCTCTTGATTTGAACAGCCAAAAGAATTTCAGAAGCTCTCATCATATTGGCTGTTTTGAACAGCCAATAGGATTTTACTAGCTCTCATCCTATTGGCTGTTAATAGCCAATAGGAATGCAAAGGATGCCATTTTGAAAAGACTCCCTTGCATTGAAGATTCAGTATATGGCGGCGACCGTATAAAAGGATGCTCTGTGCTGGATGTCTTCAGGATGGACCCGCTCCACCCTGCCGGGATGAAGATAGAAGATGCCGCCTGGATGAAGATAGAAGACGCTGCCTGGATGGATGAAGACCTCACTGCCTGAATGAAGACCTCTTGCCGCCTGGATGTCCGGACTTCAGGAACTGTAAGTGGATCTTCGGGGGTTAGTGTTAGCATTTTTTAAACTTTTTTGGGTGGGTTTTTTTAGTTTAGGGTTTGAGCTTTTTTTTTTTTTTACAGGTAAAACAGCTGATTTCTTTGGGGCAATGCCCCACAAAAGGCCCTTTTAAGGGCTATTGGTAGTTTATTGTAAGCTAGGTTTTTTTTTTCTTTTGGGTGGCCTTTTTTATTTTTATAGGGCTATTAGATGAGGTGTAATTCTTTTTTATTTTTGATAATTTGTGGCTAGATTACGAGTTTTGCGTTATGAGTGGCGCGGTGCTAACTTGCAAGTTATTTTCACTGCTCACTTACCTACAGCGCTGGTATTACAGGTTTACAAAAACCCGGTGTTAGCAGGCAAACAGTGAGCGTATAGAAAAAATGAATCCATGCTGCACTCCAAAGCGGCGGTAAGCTGGTTTTACGTGCTCATACAAAACTTATGTTTACACCTAACACCCTAACATGAACCCCGAGTCTAAACACCCCTAATCTTACACTTATTTACCCCTAATCTGCCGCCCCGACATTGCCGACACCTACATTATACTTATTAACCCCTAATCTGCCTCCCCCGACATCGCCGACACCTACATTATACTTATTAAGACCTAATCTGCTGCCCCCAACATCGCCGCTACCTACCTACATTTATTAACCCCTAATCTGCCGCCCCCAACGTCGCCACCACTATACTAAAGTTATTAACCCCTAACCCTAAGTCTAACCCTAACCCTAACACCCACTAACTTTAATGTAATTAAAATAAATCTAAATAAAACCTACTATTAATAACTAAATAATTCCTATTTAAAACTAAATACTTACCTGTAAAATAAACCCTAAGCTAGCAACAATATAACTAATAGGTTTTATTTTTATTTCACAGGCAAGTTTGTATTTATTTCAACTAGGTAGAATAGTTAGTAAATAGTTATTAATTATTTACTAGCTACCTAGCTAAAATAAATACAAATTTACTTGTAAAATAAACCTAACCTGTCTTACACTAACACCTAACCTTACACTACAATTAAATACATTACATAAATTAAATACAATTACCTAAATTACAAAAAAACCCCACTAAATTACACAAAATAAAAAAAAAAGAAATTATTAGATATTTAAACTAATTACACCTAATCTAATAGCCCTATCAAAATAAAAAATCCCCCCCCCCAAAAAAAAAAACCTAGCCTAAACTACCAATAACCCTTAAAAGGGTCTTTTGCGGGGCATTGCCCCAAAGAAATTAGCTCTTTTACCTGTAAAAAAAAATACAAACAACCCCCCAACAGTAAAACCCTCCACCCACACAACCAAGCCCCCAAATAAAATCCTAACTAAAAAAACCTAAGCTCCCCATTGCCCAGAAAAGGGCATTTGGATGGGCATTGCCCTTAAAAGGGCATTTTGCTCTTTTTTAGTGCCCAAACCCCTAATCTAAAAATAACCCCCCCCCCAAATAAACCCTTAAAAAAGCCTAACACTAACCCCCGAAGATCCACTTACAGTTTTTGAAGACCCAACATCCATCCTCAACGAAGCTGGCAGAAGTCCTCAACGAAGCGGCAGAAGTCTTCATCCAACGGGCAGAAGTCTTCATCCAACCGGGCAGAAGTCTTCATCCAGACAGCATCTTCTATCTTCAAGACATCCGGCGTGGAGCATCCTCTTCTATCACCGTCTTCTTCCAAATGAGGTTTCCCTTTAAATGATGTAATCCAAGATGGCGTCCCTTAGATTCCAATTGGCTGATAGATTTCTATCAGCCAATCGGAATTAAGGTTGAAAAAATCCTATTGGCTGTTGCAATCAGTCAATAGGATTGAGCTTCAATCCTATTGCCTGATCCAATCAGCCAATAGGATTGAGCTCGCATTCTATTGGCTGATTGGAACAGCCAATAGAATGCAAGATCAATCTTATTGTAGCTAGCTTAGGGTTTATTTTACAGATAAGTATTAAGTTTTAAATATGAATTATTTAGGTAATGATAGTAGGTTTTATTTAGATTTATTTTAATTATATTTAAGCTAGGGGGTGTTAGGGTTAGACTTAGGTTTAGAGGTTAATAAATTTAGTATAGTGGCAGCGACATTTGGGGCAGCAGATTAGGGATTAATAAATGTAGGTAGGTGGCGGCAATGTTAGGGGGCAGCAGATTAGGGGTTAATAATATTTAACTAGTGTTTGTGATGCGGGAGTGTGACTGTTTAGGGGTTAATATGTTTATTATGGTGGCGGTGATGTCCGGAGCGGCAGATTAGGGGTTAATAATTTTGTTTTATTATTTGCGATGCAGGAGGACCTCTGTTTAGGGGTTAATAGGTAGTTTATGAGTGTTAGTGTACTTTTTAGCACTTTAGTTATGAGTTTTATGCTACAGCTTTGTAGCGT
>NC_069507.1:45869958-45899958 GCF_027579735.1 Bombina bombina | reverse complement strand
TGTGTATATATATATATATATATATATATATATATATATATATATATATACACTGAATGGTATATAATTTACTGTACTGTAGGCAGTTTCTCTAACAACCCTGTGGGCAAGTTAGAGCAGATAAAAATGTTGATTTAGAGCACCACTTTTAAAGTTGTAAATCTAGCCATATTTAGTAAGTTTTACTAGTGCTAGCTCTTAAAATTAATTGAAATGGCTTTAAAAGAAAGCTAAACATCCCCTAGCCTGGCATACAATGTTTTTGCATAAGTAAAAACACTTCTATATATGTAAATAAAGCAAATTTTGATGGCCTACCTAAAGTCACCTGCAACTCAGGGCTTTACTGCTACAGCCTGCAGGGACATATAAGCATGCATAGGCACATACAAACATGCATAAGCACATATAAGCATGCATATGCACATATAAACATGCATACACACAAAATGAACATTACATGCAAGGCAGCAGTAGACATGAGAGGAGCATGATTCATGTATGGGTTTTATAAATGAATAAAAAGGCTATTAATTCTAATTTTTAAGAGATTGTCATATGAAATGAGTTTGTGCAAATTCTTTTTCAGTTATTCCTGATCATAACGTCTATTAAAATTAAACTGTGCAAATTGCATTTCTAATAGGAAAATACACAATGGCATTTTACTGGTGGTTCAAATACAAAAGAAAACAAACAAACTGTATTCAGTGTAAAAATAAACCATAATACCAGCATTTTCTGCATAAAGTCTTTGGGCTGGGTGGTACATTATCTGATTGACTGTTACAACCGGCTAATGGAACTAAAGAAAAAACAACTCAGAGCCAGGCTCGGCAGCATGGAGGGTATATAAATAAATATACACTCACTGGGGTACAAAAATATAATTTCTACTTCAAGTCTGCTAGTGTCCTGGACAACAATGATATCTTGGTGCTGCCATCGTTAACAACAGTCAAGCAACATGTAGATGTTAAATGGATAGGCAATACTAAGATATTAATAAACTAACACAACTTCTCCCGGTACTCACAGTCAGAGCTGCCAAGGAAAGATTGAAGACTGGGACCGTGACACACACACACACGATAGGATGGAAGAGCCCATTCAGCCCAGAGGAGCCTATCCTAATCCTGTCAGTTATAAGTTCAAACTACGCACAGCTCTTGAGCCCTTACGGACCGCTCTGTATAACCGGCCACCCGGGATGATAGAGGAAGGAGTAGTGGGTGCAGAGCGCGGGAGGAGGAGGCGGAGCTTATACCGGCACTTCTTAATTTTCTGCTGAGTTAGTTCCAGGCACCTTAGATGGAACGGTGCTGCTGGCAGTTGCAATGCAAGCCCAATCGCAAACGAATTATGCAACTTTTGGGACCCTGGCAGTTCTACCATACTCGCCACTGATAAAATGTGTAAAAAAAATCACACTGTACTCCAATTTTGCGCCCCACTGCTAAGGCGCCCTAAGGCAGTTGCCTAAGTTGCCTATATGCAAGCGCCGGGCCTGCATTGCGCCCAACTTATAATACCAGCACACATTTACGTGCGCTGGTATTACTGAGTAGAGCACAAATATTGCACTTGTGAAAGCACAATTTTGTGCTCCACTCGTAATCTAGGACTATATATTTATAAATTAGTGTTGATTTCCCCCCCCCTATTTTCTGCAAGTCTTTAAAGTGAAAACTTGCATGAGATAATGATACAGAGAGGTTTAGTGCCCATTTTATTTCCTCCTTTCATGCTGTAAGTATAACATAATAGGGTCAATAAATATTCTGTTTACATCTGACATATAATTAGAGCAGTCTCTGTTTGTTTCAAGTGTCACGCTGGCTGGACAGCAAATTAAATACATACGATAACAGAAGATTGAGTGTGGTTAGAATTATATTGCTATCTGTGTCGATAAAATATATAAAACATACTAGCTGTTTGGGTGCTATAATGCAAACACTTAGCAGCTGGTGTTTTAAAAGTCAGTATATGAACAATCTTTTTTTTTTTTTTTTTAAAGGTTTTTTATTGAGGGTATAACAAAACTATAACAAAATACAGTTTGCTCTTTTTAACACAAGAGGCACATTGGATGGTGAAACAGATACCATACATAGACAAATACAAAGAGCCCTGTTAAAGGGTAGACCTTCTACTATAACATTTTCACAACAATAATACATGAAATATAAGACATGCAAAGAAAATTGAGGAGCAAACCCAATACACCCTCTTTTTTTCCCCTAGATAACTGAGGTCACTGTTAAACCCCAATGAATATAAGTTACCAATTGGAGAATTTTTGGGTAGTATAAGCCTCTTTTGGTCTTACACTCATCATACTCCTTCACATATCTTCCAGGGCCATAGGTAGGCCCAATAATCTGGAACTAGGATTGAAGGAGGTCATATAGAAAAAAACACGACAATATTAGAGTATATAAGTAATCACCACTGTGCTAAAGAAAAACTAGAATGCAGGGATTATCTCCCAGATGAAACCAGGTGCTAATATGCATAGGAATATAACTGTAGACATTATTATGGTTGTCACAGGAGCAAGGAGTTGTTAAATTAATATAGGAGTATAAATCTATTAAAGAAATAAGTATATCCCACATAGGTCACTCCTAATAAAATGTCACCTTGCCACCCATATCGACCAGCTCTGTCAATAAGTTCCAACTCTCAGAAGTACTTGCAAGATAAGTATATTAACCTCACCTGGGACCCTTGGGCCACAACAGCACATCTCAAATGTATACACATAAGTTAGATTTATGTTGAACTAACAGCTATATCTTATCTACCGGGAACAACAAACTGCAAACAGTGGGACACACAAGAACAGTCATGCTGAACTTCTCAGTATTAAAATCCAGAGAGCCTATTTTATAGTCACACAGGTACCAGCTAGAACAAAAGCTCTCCAAACAGGGCAAAGACAAAGTGACAAAGTGAAGTATGGAGGATAAACTAATTATCCCTTACCACACGGGGGGGAGGGGAGCGGGTCCAGATGCCAGGAGATCTCAAAATCTATTGTTGGGCTCAGTATCTTTCTAGTATTGTAGTATAATTCCCTGTATTAACTCATGTGCTATTCGTAGGTGGGTCCTCAGACGTTTGTAAACTACCAGAGCCAGATATGGTATGGAATACTCACTCAAGTCAACATTGCGCAGCACAAATCCACACATCAGCCAATAAAAATGCATTCACACATACATGAGAGAGATGGTCTACACATAAAGAAAAACAGATAATTTCCTATAACACAAGTTCCACTAAAGGGCATGAACGCGTATTAATGCGACATGAGGTGCTATGAAACACAGAACACACAAGATTTCTTTAGTTCTACACATAAGAGAGGGACTGCAGTAATTTAGGAGCATATATCACATTGCCTGAGTTCTAAAGGATATTACACTTATACTGTAGGCTATGTTGGACCTCAAGTATAACGGTAAGATGGGGTAGAGTAACATACATTTTAACTTGTCAGGGGAATGACATGCACAGTCCCACTCGCAGCTCCAGGAGATCTTAAACATATATAGATCAAACACTTAAAGACTAAAACCGTAGTCTATCATAAGTAAACTCACAAGTAGGAGCTGAATGAAAACTATGTTAGAAGCTTCAGATTTTTTTGAACACACATATTGCAAGTGATTGTGGTTTCTTGGGCTAGAATAGATAATGAGATGCCAAGTTATGCTAAGGCTGCGCAAGAAGGCCTGCTCTGCCCTAAATCCCATGACTACATATATATATAACGTTCCCAACAGAAAATTTACTCTAGCATACTTCTCACTTTCAAGCTAATTCAGGGCTGCAAGATAAGCCAAACAGACACACAGGACAGATACAAGCTCTACACAATCTCAAATAGCTCCCCACCAAATTGCAGAATCCCCAGTTTAGAACTTATTAGCTAAGCCATAACATATAAAAACATAATATAGCAACAAAAGGACATATGGCACTGGAAAGTCACTGGAACGATCATCAAGTGTTAATCCCTCTCCCGAGCTTGAGCTCCTCACAGAAACTCCTTCGCAATGTCTCAAACAGCAATGTTATCATAAGTCAGGAGAAAGAGAGAAACAGTCTGCTCTGGAGATTTACATTGCGTGAGATTAGCTGTCTGCAGTCGCGCAGGGTGCGAAGGGAACTAGCCCACTCCGGTTTTCCAGTAGGGGAGGCTCTGCGTAGGTATGGCCCCACTAATCCCTTCACATCCTTGGGGAGCCAATAGAGGCATGTGTACAGCAAAACGAGTACACTGCAATTCAGCAGGGCGATGGGAAGAATGAGACCATCTGGTAGGGTAAATCACCCCCAGGGTTACAAGCTGCTGCTCAGTCATCTCCATGGATCTGTGTTCAATCAACTCGGAGTACTCGTCCTCTGCGTCACCCACAGCTGTTCCCCTTTGCAGGCACACACCACTCATACCCTGCTCTCTCAGATCGGTTGCTCCTCCTAGGTCAGAGGCATAAGCTCCCCCGGGCTAGAGCAATCCCAGAGGGGCAGGACATATCCGATGGAGAATGTCGAGTGGCAATCCACTGGGTAGTTCTCTCTTGGATGTTGGGGGCCACAGCCATTTCTTCATATATCTTGGCGCTGTCATCCTCTGCACCCTGGGGTCTAAGGGACCAAATAAGCCGATCCAATCTGCTCGTTAGTTGGCGGTCATAATCTTCAGAAAGGGCTAGTATAGCCATGTGGAGATCCGCCATGTTTGCGCCACTACAAGATAAGGCAACAATGATTAGCCCTGATGAACTATAAATGCGCTCCCAGTTGTTCTTCCGATCGCTATAACAGGGGTTATAGTATATCTCCCCTTTTCTAAGGGATATCAGATTAGAAAAGAACCCCAAAATCTTTGTTAAAACCGGGAGCTACAGCAACATGCATCCATTCACTTCAGCGGTTAGCTACGCCCCCCCATGATAACAATCTTATGGATGGTCTGGTTGATAAAGCACAATTGCTACCAAGGAAATGTGAATTAACAACAGGATCTGAATTTAAGGGGACATTAAACTCAAATTTAAAATCCCGATATAGGGCTAGATTACAAGAAGAGCGCTAGTTTAATGTGCACCCGTAAAGTGGCAAATTTGCCGTTTATGGGTGCACGTTAAATAACCAGCCATTGCAAGTGGCTGGTTAATGCTCACACGAGTTTGCAGGAGCACTTTGCATCTCTGGTTAATTAAAACAAATTACCCAATTGCCCCCAAATAAAGTGGACCTTAGTTAACAATTAAATAAAAATATTAGCATCTTTATTTTTTCAATAAAAACTACAGAAAACATTTATAAGGGGTTAAAGTAAGGGGATGTGGGGTGTTTGGAAAACCCCCCCAATGAAATTGAGGTGAATGGGAACTTGTTTTAACTGTAAGTATATATGCCTATATACATATGTATTTATGTGTTAATATGTGTATATACACATAAAAACACATAAATATATATGTATTTTTTATTTGCTGCCCAACGCTGTATGAATTACCCCCTACATTGCACTAGGTGCTTTGCCGTGTCTCACAGCATGAGAACGAGGCACTCATTGGAGTCTTTAGAAGTGCGCTCTCTTGAGTGCAAGGTCGCATTAACATTGCACCTATCTTTTAATACCAGTGCACATTTACGTGCGCTGTTATTACTAAATGGAGATCAAATACTGCACTAGCAAAAGCCCAATGTAGCCCTCAACTCGTAAACTAAGCCAAAATGTTTAACTAGGCATTTTATTACAATATATATATATATGTCTTAGAGTTAAAGGGACAGTCTACACCAGAACTTTTATTGTTTAAAAAGAAAGAAATTACCTTTATTATCCATTCCCTAGTTTTGCACAACCAACTGTTACATAAATAAACTTTTTACCTCTGTAATTACCTTGTATCTAACCCTTTGCAAACTGCCCCCTTATTTTAGTTCTTTTGACAGACATCCATTTTAGCCAATCAGAGCTGGCTCACCTGAACTTCACGTACGTGAACACAGTGTTAAGTATATGACACACATTAACTAACACCCTCTAATGGTGAAAAACGGTCAAAATACCCTGAGAGAAAAGGCGGCCTTCAAGGGCTTAGAAATTAGCATATGAACCTCCTAGGTTTAGCTTTCAACTAAGAATACCAAGAGAACAAAGCAAAATTGGTGATAAAAGTAAATTGGAAAATTGTTTAAATTGACATTCTCTATTTGAATCATGAAAGTTTATTTTGGACTAGACTGTCCCTTTAAGTATATAATGCTATGGGTGAACTTTTTCGTAGCAAAGGAATATTTACTAGGAATTTGAATATAAATATTCCATGAATATTCAGCATTTGTTTTAAAACAAAACAAATACTGGATAGTGCAGCAGAAGAATATTCAGGGAAACTAATATCCTTGAACATTAGATCCAAAAGAATCTTTTTTTAGCGTTGCATATGTCTAAAATGAATTCTAAAGACATATCAGACAAACCATCCAAATGTTCTCATTTGGTTCACCTGACAATAACACTTTAAACATATATGATGATTTAATCAAAGCAAACAAAATAAAATCAAGGTTTTTATAAATTATATTTATGTGTTTGGTCCCCGCTCCAATCTAGCATGCAGAATATATGTCACCTATTAAAGAGTTTATAGATTTTTTTTCTCTAGGTACATTGTGGAAAACCTGGTATAAATTAACGGAGTCAAATGATTGAGCTTACTCTTTCTTATACGCACAATAGACCTGAGTAACAAGACTCTGAATGAAATGACAACCTGGATTTGTCTCTCATTTTAGACTGGAAGGTTTATATTCATCATATATAATAAAATTTGGATTGAAAGGTCTTTAGAGGTGAGATTGACCCTTGTTGCTTGTAGATCACTCAATGTATCCTTCTCTGTAGAGGTAAATTACACCATAACCATCTCTGACTCTGACTGTGCTATAAGGGAGTAAAATATCTACCCTATATAGCACAGTTCAAAGTGCACTGGATGTTATAATTGGCAATCCTGGTTCAATATAGAGGACAGAACATAAAGTCTGTATAAAATTGGTTTTGTGTAATTTAGTTTCCTTTACCAACTTATTTTTATTCTCATAGAATTTCTCCTGCACATGATTCCCTTTCCTCAACACCACTTTTTAAGCATGAAAAATTGAAAGCAATAAAAAATATATATACTCTAACCACTTTCCGAGCAATATGCTTCTTTAAAATGGTTATCAACATCCATGTAGTAGCCTGAAATGAAAAATTCAATTCTTAACACTTGCATTATTACATGGCAAGAGGTTATTGATGTGTCAGACAGAGAACATATGGAACACAAGTGTGAATCTGGTAGCAAAACCTAATTCCACCCCCATTTCTAATATACCGGCATGAAATATAATTGCATCACAGAGTTCTTAGTCATATTTCTGAGGATGAAGAGTGGCAAAAACAATGTGTATTCCATTCCATAGAAAAGTAGAAATCTTAAAGCTAGAGTTTCACATCACTACTTGTTTCTAAACATGTATTGCTGTACATCTGCAGACTTCAGCAACTGGATTGTTTACTCCTAATTGTTTGGGCTTTTTAAATGTGGACACATACTAAGTGTTTGTTAAATGTATATATCTTTTTTCCTCATATAAAAGCAGTGCTAAAAGTAGTTAAGAATGATAAGTCTTGCACATATAGGGCTCCATTTATGAAACCGCGAGAGCAGCTTCGGAGACCCAGCATTTTGGACTTGCATGAGCGAGCATTAAACACTAGTTAAATTGTAGAGGTTTAAAGACCAGTGCTAATTAACCTCTTCACCACCTAAAGTGTGTCAGATTTCAACCATCTTGATCAGATCAGATTGCGATGATTGACAGCCCCCGCTCATTCACAATTGGCAGCTTGCTGCGAGGTTAGACAGACAAGATTCAAGACAGCAAACCTCCTACTCGTCTAAAGATTGCTGCTACTTAACCTCTGCACCACCTACAGTGTGTCATATTTAAATAATTTTAATCTGATCCGGTCAGGATTATTAACAGTCCCCACTTACATGCCACCGGCTTCATGCGATCAAGGGGCGAACGTGCACAAGCAGCGGCTTGTGCAATGTTGAATGCACTCAGTGGAGGTGAGGCAAACGAGGCCTAGTCAAGTTGCACTTCTGAAACACATCCTTTCTGCTCCAAATGAGGATACAGCCAATGACTGGCGAATACACATGTGCCTGCTTCTAATTTGCTCACCAGTTGTGTCCTCATGTGGAGTAACACAGCAGTACAACCTTAGCTATGTATTTATCCCATTTGAGACAGTTAAATATATAGTTAAAAAGGAACTTATGTAAAATTATAATGCTCCAACAAAATAGGATATATTGGCCTAGCTTCAAGTGGGTAACAAAAATGTAAGCAGCATAAAATGCTAATAACACTTGTGTACAATCCATACTGTTTGAATGTTTGTGCTCAAAGTACTAGTCAAAGGTTAATATATATTTTGTGTGTGCTAATACATTGCCACTGCAGTATTCATAACGCATGTGTAATTTTTCCATTTCTCCATTTCCATTAAGTCATGCACTAAAATAAGAAATATTATGTCAAATGACACTTGAGGTTGTGGAGATTTTCATTTAATCCTTTGTACCGTCAATGTTAATGCTTCATATAACATTCAAAGGAGTAGATTTATCATACCCTGGGCGGACATGATTTCCTATAGAGAATCGTGTCCGCCCTGCATCTCTAAATGCCGACAGCATATTTAAAACAAATTTTGATAGATTAGTTCGTTCTAGTTGAATTTGAAATGTTTATATAACATTCTAACATTCTATTTTCAAATTTTTATTTGCAAATTTTTAAATAAAATTTGAAAATATTCCCTCGATTATTAGAAGGTTTAGCTATATATTCATTCAATTTTGAAATGTAATATAAAAATTTTAATGTGACATTCAAATTTGAATGTCACATTCAAATTCAAAATAGTATTTCTAGTCTAGCACTGTGTTTTTGAAATGTAATATTCAATTTCGAATGTGACATTCGAATTCAAATGTCACATTCAAATTCGAAATAGTATTTCTAGTCTACAACTGTGTTGTATAAATGTAATATTTGAATTTGAATGTTATATTATGTAGCATTCAAATTCGAAATAGTATTTCTAGTCTACAACTGTGTTTTATAAATATAATATTCGAATTTGAATGTGACATTCGAATTTGAATGTCACATTCTAATTCAAAAGTGGCATTTGAATTCGAAAGTGACATTCAAAAACTGTAAATAACATTCCATAATAGAATTTTTAAGAATATTCGTTCTTGTCAACATTCTTTTATGTAAATCGAATTTCTACAATAACATTCGTTCTAACATTCGAATTTGAATATAAACACATTCGCCGTTCCCTACAACCAACATTGTTATATTAATATACCATATGACATTTAAATCTCTAAATTTCTGACTGTTTCTAAGCCACTACAGATAGCCTCTTATCATATGCTTTTCTATTACAACAAGAGACTGCTAATCTATGTAGGCCATATAGATAATATTGTGCTCATAATTGGCTAAAATACAAGTCAATAGATAATAAATAAATAGCCCAAAAAAACGGGGCTGTGGCTTAAATACAAGGTAATCACAGAGCTAAAAAGTATATTAATATAACAGTGTTGGTTATGCAAAACTGGGGAATGGGTAATAGAGGGTTTATTTCTTTTTAAACAATACAAATTTTAGAGTAACTGACAACTTGCAATAATACATTAAAATTATTGTGTGTGCAAAAGAAATATTTTAAGAAACAACCTATAATAGCTGATTGAACATTTCTGTGTGTGCATATAATAAGTTGCTCTTGACTTAAAATAACTCTTCTTATTGGAAGAGGTTTTGGTGCCAATATCTATGGGGGAGGTGGTAGTAGGCCCCTGCTGATACCAGTCTACCAGGTGCTTGGTTATTTTTACATTAGTCATGGCCTTCTTGCTTCTGATTTCCTTTACTGGTGCTGACCCCTGCTTACCTCCTGATGTACACCTCAAGCTTCATTCTGCCTTTACGCTGATCTAAGGACTGATATTTTGGCTAATGACCTTTGGAACAGAAATTTTGACTTTTCATCTGTCTGCTCCCTTTGCTGCATTGTTTGGTTTCTGGTGGATACGCTGGAACTGAACTTCTGACTACTCTTTTGGATAAACTACATTTAGAGCCCCAGCATTTCAGACTCACTCCGCAACACTTTAGGTGGCAGATTACAATCATCCTGATCCAATCAAATCTGGATGATTGACAGCCCCCTTTTGTGCGCAATTTGCCTCATGCAAGCAGGGGGCAGCATTGTACACTACAGCAGATTGGGCAATGTTAAATGCAGGCAGTGTACTACTGCCCGCTCACTGTAAGGCAGGGCAGACAAGGTTGATGACAACGAACCTTGTGCGCCCGACTGTAGTTAAATTGGACCCTATGGGGCATATTTATGAAAGTGCGGACAGACATGATCCGCTGCAGTGATCATGTCCGCTGCACATCGATAAATGCTGACAGCATACGCTGTCAGCAGTTATCATTGCAGAAGCAGTTCTGGTGAATTGCTTGTGCAATGCCGCCCCTGCAGATTTGTGGCCAATCGGCCGCTAGCAAGGGGTGTCAATCAACCCGATCGTATGTCTCAGAGGCAGCAGATGAGTTAAGGAGCAGCAGTCTTAAGTCCGCTGCTTCTTAACTCCTGTTTCCAGCGAGCTTGAAGGAGCTTGATGAATTGGCCCCTATGTGTTGGCATCTGGTTCTGTCTCTCCGGTATTAACCTTGGTCTGTTCCTAACACCTGCATACATCCCATCTCCTGCAAGCTCGGTTCCAGACTGCAAACAAGGTAAACTGCTTATTGCATTATAATTGCACATCTTACAAACTAAAAAAGTAGTTATCACAACAGGTTAAATAGTTAAAAAGACCTGATTAGGGGATGGTTGGGAAATCTACACCTAGCACCTGCCCTTCACAGACTAATAAAGAATTGAAGCAGCTGGAAATAACATCGAACATATGTATAGCAGATGCTTGTACACAAAGCAGAATTAATTTTTGACAAAATCACTTCATGCTGAAAATATACACATTGCAAGCAGATAT
Source organism: Bombina bombina (assembly GCF_027579735.1). NCBI lineage: Eukaryota > Metazoa > Chordata > Amphibia > Anura > Bombinatoridae > Bombina > Bombina bombina. The sequence continues at coordinate 45,888,778 of NC_069507.1, read as the reverse complement.
TATCCTTCTCTTGCACATGTTCAAAAGATTAGTAATTGTAAGAAAAACAAACAAAAAATAATAATAAAAATATAATAATCTTTGGGAGTAAAATATGACAAAGAATTCTAAAAAACAGCTTTTAAGGTAATGCTGTTTGCTATTTAATGACTCCTATGAAATATACATACTGCAAGGAATTCCTGCAATTCTGTAACATGCATATTTCATAATTAACTTATTTAAAAGCCTTAAGAAATAGGATGTGTTAATTATTTACATTTTTGTTTATATCTAGCAGCTACTTTCAATGACCTAAATTCAAGTTTTAACTGTTGTATTTTCACACTTGTTTTTGTGGTCTAAAATGCCCTTTTTAAATTAAACGTGTTAAACATATTGGGCCAGATTACAAGTGGTGCACTAATGATAGCTCAGGACGGGACATGCAATATGGCTGGACCAGGTTAATATTAGCATGCAACTTGATATTACAAGTGTATAGTAAAGCTCATTAACCAGAGAAGGGTTAGTGCAGCTCGAGTGCAAACTATACTTTTAATGGATATCGCAACCATGCTAAATATCACTGCTATTACATGTTTGAAGTTATAGTTTACTCTTACACTAAAGTGAAAGCTGAAACTGCTCTAGAATATTAAGCACAAATTAACCCTTTGAGTGCTAAGCACTTTCCCACCTGGGTGCTAATATTTTCTAAGGTTTTTTAATTTTTTTTAATTTTTGAAAAAACAGTTTTTAACTTTTTTCTTTTTTTTTTACAGACTGCCAATACTTACATTGTTGGAAAGGTTAGGCGATTACCTTTCCAACAGTGGGTCTTGGGTGTCTGTAGCTGCTTAGATGCCTGAGATACAGGCTTCTAAGCAGCATGCCCCCTCCTCCTATACTTAACATTGTTTATAGTATAAATAAAGTTGCACGGTGACGTCATCACGTTATTGCGCGTGACGTTACCGTGCATCACGTGAAGTCCCGGTGATGCCTGTCACTCTACAGGCAACGATAGCCGGGGTAGGAGCGGTTAGAAGCCCCCAGATCTCCCTCAAGGTGGGAGAGTGCTCATGACGGCTCTGAGACGTCATTAGCACCAGAGTGAGAAACTCTGTGACGGCACAGAGCCATCATTAGCACTCAAAGGGTTAACATTAATAAAGTATTTAAAAGGGTTATGGTATAAGGCAAGGTGTTTGACTGGAAAAGGCTCCAATGTGTGTATATATATATTTTACAAAAAATAATCCTATATATATATATATATATATATTTTATTATTATTATTTTTAAATATAGAACATTTTCTTTCATGTGAAGAACATAGGAATTTAAAGTATTCCTAACTCCCTTCGGGTTTTGGATTAGCACACAAAGTACACAAAGGAGAAAATGTGATCACTGTTACGGTATCTGAAGTCCTGACGTTAGCGCGCCTCAGTCTTTTTACTTTCAACTTGTAATACGTGGGCTAATGCATACGTGATAAATATTTACTTTGAGCGCAGTTAGCATGTGAGCTACTTATAATCTGTCCCATTGCAATTACAAGACGTTTTATGTTGCCTAGCTATAGAATAGCATATCAGCCAAGTTTAAATAATTTAAAAACAAACTATCACTTCGTTCTCTGCAGTTTTTTTTCCAAATAGCCAAACTTAACCCATCATTTGCCTAATTTTGAGGAAAGAGTCCGGGCTCGTTACTAAAGTAGATAATGCTAGTCTTGGTTATCATGTTAGCAAAAACTGCACTGTTTTGCAGTGTGTTATATACAGAGACCAATTAGGAACATATATGTAGCAGGGTTAGCATTTATAGGTCTGCAGTTTGCATTTTTAGTTTTGAGAATTAGAAAATTACATAAAAAGAGGCAAAATGAATATTGCTAAATTGTTTTACTATACATAATTAAGGGCTAGATTACAAGTGAAGTGCTAACAGTTACACACAAGAGGAAAGGGGTTTATTGCAGGTGTTTGCAAGTGTTGGGTGTATATATATATATATATATATATATATAAATTCATTAAAATTATGGGGGGGGAGATAAAAAACTGAAATTAAAATCCTCCATGTCTCAAAATTAAATCAATGTAAATATTTGCATAGGAAATTAGTATATCTAAGCAAGTATCCCCGCTTGCCCCCAGAATGCCCCCTATGCAAATATTTACATTGATTTAATTTTGAGACATGGAGGATTTTAATTTCAGTTTTTTATCTCCCCCCCCCCCCATAATTTTAATGAATTTTGGTTTAACCATGAAAATAGCTTTTCCAATGCAGCAATCAGGAATCTATCTCCTACTGATGAGTTCTAAAAAGAACGAAACAGGCTTGACTAGTGAGTGATTTCTGGTTTGCTGTCATATTCCTGTTTAAAAGGATCGCTGTGTTAAAACAGTATTTTTGAAGCAAAAAAACTGAGAATTTGCATACCTAATTTGCATATCTTACCCACAATTCTCTTGTGCATTGGAAACATTGCATATTAAGAATTTCTGGGGGCAAGCGGGGATACTTGCTTAGATATACTAATTTCCTATGCAAATATTTACATTGATTTATATATATATATATATATATATATATATATATATATATATATATATATATATATATATATATATATATACTGTATATGTTATACTGTGTATTTACTATAAATATTTCACATTGCAATGTTTTTCACCTAGAGGAATATGTTCTGATGTTCTAAATATTTCTTAATAGATATTCCTATATATATATATCTGTATATATCTATACCTAAATATAATTGTGTGTGTGTATATATATATATATATATATATATATAGTACCATCAGCTATAATTAGAAATATGTAAATAAATAGAACATATTCTATGTGAAGATCACTGGTATGTGAATTATTCATATAGTCATGTCGGGTTAGTGCACTTGAGAATATTGGATCGGGTTTGGTTTTAGGTTTTTCCCACTTTTTTCTCCATTGACTTCTATAGAGAGGAATACATTATCGTGCGCAATAGTCTAAGTTCGGCTTTTTATACTTGTCGGGTTAGCGCACTTGCAAAAATGTTACTTCTAGCGGAGTTAACACTTGAGTGGGAGAGTTTAATACTGCTTCACTTATAATCTGTCCCTAAATATTTTATATTACAATCTCAAGGTGTTTACTGTTCTTTTAATGGAGAATGTTGAGGGTCCGTAAACTCACATATATCAACAAATTATTTTCTAACATATCAGAATACCTTTAGTGAGAGTTTATTGCAAAAAATAAAGCCTTTAAGCAGTGGAAAGTAATTTAACTCCTTAGTGACCACAGCACTTTTCAATTTTCTTACCGTTAAGGACCAAGGCTATTTTTATGTTTCTGCTGTGTTTGTATTTAGCTGTAATTTTCCTTTTACTCATTTACTGTACCCACACATATTATATACCATTTTTCTTGCCATTAAATGGACTTTCTAAAGATACCATTATTTTCATCATATCTTATAACTTATTATAATTTTCTTTATAAAATATGATGGAAAAATTAAAAACCCCACACTTTTTCTAACTTTGACCCCCAAAATCTGTTACACATCTATAACCACCAAAAAACATCCATGCTAAATAGTTTCTAAATTTTGTCCTGAGTTTAGAAATTCCCAATGTTTACATGTTCTTTGCTTTTTTTTTTCAAGTTATAGGGCAATAAGTACAAGTAGCACTTTGCTAATTCCAAGCCATTTTTTGTTTTCAAAATTAGCGATAGTTACATTGTAACACTGATATCTGTCAGGAATCCCTGAATATCTCTTGACATGTATATATTTTTTTAGAAAACAACCCAAAGTATTGCTCTAGGCCCATTTTGGTATATTTCATGCCACCATTTCACCGCCAAATACGCTCAAATACAAAAAATAGTTAACTTTTTCACAAACTTTTTAACAAACTTTAGGTTTCTCACTGAAATTATTTACAATCAGCTTGTGCAATTATGGCAAAAATGGTTGTAAATGCATCTCTGGGATCCCCTTTGTTCAGAAATAGCAGACATTTATGGCTTTGGCATTACTTTTTGGTAATTAGAAGGCCGCTAAATGCCACTGCGCACCACACTTTTATAATGCCCAGCAGTGAAGGGGTTAATTAGGTAGCTTGTAGGGTTAAATTTAGCTTTAGTGTAGAGATCAACTTCCCACCTGACAGATCCCACCCCCTGATCCCTCCCTGATCCCCATCAAACAGCTCTCTTCCCTCCCCCACCTCACATTGTCACCGCCATCTTAAGTACTGGCAGAAAGTCTGCCAGTACTAAAATAAAAGTTATATATATATATATATATATATATATATATAAAATATATATCAAATGCAGTATTGGATCCCCCCTTAGACCCCAACCTCCCTGATCCCCCCCAAACAGCTCTCTAACACTCCCCCTCTACCTATTTGCCGCCATCTTGGGTACTGGCATCTTGGGTACTACCCAGTTTGCTAAAAAAAAAAAAAAATTTAATAAAAAAATAAAAACATATATTTTCTGTAGTGTAGCTGCCCCCTCTTAATACCCTCCCCTCCCTGATCCCTTTCTCAGCATTTATTACCCCCCTCTCCCTCCTTCCCATACATTTATTTGCTTTAATGTAGCGGGTGCACACCCGCCCCCCACCCCCCTCGCACGCTACTGGCCACTTGCCCACCCTTGAGAACAGGATCCGGAACTACCAACCGCCTCCCTGCTATGGCTCCCATCCACCAACGATCTACACCATCGCTGGCTGATGCAGAGAGTGCCACAGAGTCGCTCTCTCTGCATAGGTGGCTAACAAAAGGGTATTGCAGGATGCCTCAATATCGAGGCATTACTGCAATATCCTAAAAGCGCCTGGAAGCAATCACAATCGCTTCCACTGCTTGAAAACACTGAGGACATGCCAGGCACGTCCTTGGTCCTTAACGACCACACTTTGTAGGAAGTGCCTGGCATGTCCTCTGTCATTAAGGGGTTAAAAAACATCTGACAAATGTTTTTATTGATTGAAATGTCTCAGAATTTGAAAACAGTTGGCCATCTATGACCAAAATGAAAATTAAAGGGATACTAAACCCAATTTTTTTCTTTCATGATTTAGATAGAGCATACAATCTTAAGCAACTTTCCCATTTTATCCTTTTATAAATGTTTCTTCATTCTCTTGCTATCATTATGTCAAAAGCAAGAATGTAAGCTTTAGGAGCTGGCCCATTTTTGGTTCAGCACCTGAGTTGAGCTTGCTAATCGGTGGCTAAATGTAGCCTCTAATCAGCAAGCGCTATCCAGGGTGCTGAATCAAAAATGGGCAGGCTCTGTAGCTTAGATTCCTGCTTTTTCAAATAAAGATAGCAAGAGAATGAACAACAATTGATAATAGGAGTAAATTAGAAAGTTTCTTAAAATCGCATGCTCCATCTAAACCATGAAAGAAAAAAATTTGGGTTTAGTATCCCTTTAAGTAAAATATATACATACAAAAACAAAATGGTATGACCCAAAGGGCTTAATTACTAAAGCTTATATACCGTGGCCCAAATTGATTAACTAAGAAATCAGCTGAATTCCTCAGCGAATATACTTAATGGGTCTTTTGTCAACTGAAATACCAATTCTAATAACAATAAAATCACCAATTTAATTCACATCAAGACTGACATGGACTTTCGAGAATAAATGAAAAGGTGGAAGTCTTAACTAATGTTTAAATAATGAGTGGACAACATGAATAGCTTCCATAAAAGTTCAATGGTAAAAAAGAAACACAACAGGTAATTTGCACTATGGTAACTGTGATGAGAGTTGGAAGTGATGTCACAGAACGGGGGCGTGGTTTAGGGGATTGATTGTCTATGTCGCATTTACTAAGTTAGATGTGTTGTGCAAGCTGTATACTTCTATGCTCTGCAATAAAATAGCATTGTACCTTCTATGCTGTGTCCTGCATCTCATGACATGGTGTCAGAAGTACTTGCCTGTGCTTCTGTTTCCTGATTAATGATGATGTTGAAGTTTACCCCACCTAAGTCTTTTGATTTCTCTCAGACTGCAGCTTCGCCCACATGGCGTCAGCGGTTTCAACACTTCAGGATTGCTTTCAGGCTGGACAAGGAGAGTGGTGAAGTACAAGTTAATTCTCTTTTATACTTTATGGGGAAAGATGTGGAGCCAGTGTTCAATGTCTTTACTTTCCAAGAAGGGGAAGAATTTGACTTTGAAATAGTTATGAACAAACTCAGTGCTCACTTTGTGCCCAAAAGAAATGTGATTCATGAGAGGGCTTGTTTTCACAAATGTGCTCAGCGTGTGGGAGAATCTGTGGAGTCATTTGTGCGCAGCCTGTATGAACTAGCTGAATTCTGTGAGTTTGGTGTTGCTAAAGAGAACCAAATCAGAGACAGAATAGTCATATGAATTGCAGATGCTGAAGACTCACTGAAGCTACAGTTGGAGGCTGATTTAACATTGGATGGGGCTATTAGGATGGCCCGCCAGAGTGAACTGGTGAAAAAGTAAAGTGCTGATCTGAGGTCTGAGAGTATTGTGGATGAAGTGCAGCAGTTCAGGAGAGCTGATAGTGAAAGGCACAGTGTGAAAGGTAGACCAAGGGCAACAGATAGGCCCAGAAGTGGATGGGCGCAGCATGCTCGCTGCACACGGTATAACCATACCCCTGATCAGAGTGTCGTATGCCCTGCTAAAGAAAAGATGTAGAAAATGTAACCGAATTGGCCATTTTGAAGTGGCGTGTAAGACTGAATACATTAAGGAGATGCAGGTGGATAGTGACCAGGAGAGTCAAAAAGTATCCTTTGTAGGGTCCGTTGTTGAACGGTCTGGTTCAGATGAAGATTGGCGGGTTACTCTTACTGTAATGGGAGCCAAAGTTGCCCTTAAGATTGACACAGGAGCAGACATCACTGTTATGTCGCTTGCAGCATTCACAAAACTGCCTCGACAGGCTCAGCTGTCGAGGAAAAAAGTTCATAGTCCTGGTGGCCGCATTGATTGTGCGGGGAATTTCTTGCCAGCTGCGAGTACAAGCAGAGGAAATTCACCATGTGGGTACATGTGATTAGAGGTCAGTGTGTTAACAACCTATTGAGCAGAGAAGCAGCCTGTGGTTTGGGTCTGGTTGCCAGAGTGAATGAGATTTCAGAAGACATGTTTGGTGAATTGGGCCTACTGAATTGCAACCCAGTTCGAATATCACTTAAAGGTAACGCAGTCGCATACAGCATTACCACTCCTCGTAGAATTCTGTTCCCGCTCATGCCTCAAGTTGAGAAGGATCTTCTGCGTATGAAGAATATGGTAGTCATTGAAGAGGTTGTTGAAGCAACTGACTGGTGTGCCCCCATTGTGCCTGTTGCGAAGAAAAACGGGAAGGTACGCATCTGCGTTGATTGAAAAGGTTGAATGAGGTGGTGAAGAGAGAGAGATATGTGCTGCCGACACTTGAAGACATAGCTCCAAAATTGGCTGGGGCAAAGTTCTTCTCTACACTGGATGCTTCCATTGGCTTCTGGCAGATACCTCTAGATCCAAAGTGCCGCAAACTGACTACCTTCATTACGCTGGTAGGTCGATTTTGCTTCTGCAGACTCCCCTTCGGGATATCCTCTGTTCCTGAAATCTTTCAAAGAGAGATGAGTTCTCTCCTAAGGGACCACGAGGGCATGGCAGTCGTCATGGACGACATTTTGGTGTATGGGTCTACATTGGAAGAACATGATCAGTGATTGAGCTGTGTGCTGCAGACCATTAGAGAGTCCGGGCTGAAATTAAAAAAGGAGAAATTCCATTTTAGGAAGACTGAGTTATGTTACTTTGGGCATATTATCAATGGGGATGGCATCAAGCCGACCCTAATAAAATCCTTGCTATTGAACAGATGAAAAGTCCTTCTGATGTACATGAGCTGAGACAAATATTGGGCCTTTTGAATTATGTGGGAAGGTTCCTTCCAGATTTATCCACAATACTACACCCTATCACAGAGTTGTTAAAGAAAGATGTTGCCTAGGTCTGGGGACCTTCACAGGAAGAATTTTTTGTGCAGGTCAAGTCCCTGCTGGAGTCTGCCCCAGTGTTGGGGTTCTATGACCCTTCTAAAAAGACTGTGGTTAGTGCTTATGCGAGCAGTTATGGGTTAGGGGCCGCCCTCCTGCAGTTAAATGAAAACAAACTACAGCCCATTGCCTACTGTTCCCGTACACTGCCGACTGTTGAGTCAAAATACGCCCAAATTGAGAAAGAGTGCCTGGCTGCAGTTTGGGCCTGTGAGCGCTTCCAGCGTTATCTAGTGGGTTTAGAGAAATTTAGTCTGGAGACTGACCATGAACCGCTAGTCCCTCTAATCAACTCCTATGATATTGACAAAACACCCCTAAGATGCCAGAGACTTCTGATGAGGCTGCTCAGGTTCAATGTTCAGGCAGTGCATGTGCCGGGGAAACAACTGGTAGTGGGAGATACACTTTCCAGGCTCCCGCTGGCTGCTGCTGAAGAATCTTCAACAGAATCAGATGTGAAATTGTATGTAGATTCAGTTCTGGAATCCAAATCCATTTCATCAGGGGAGCTAGAGCAAATAAGAAAGGAGACATATTTAGATGCTGACCTTCAAGAAGTTATTAGGTACATAAAAGAAGGTTGGCCCGAGAGCCGGGCAGCCTGGATGTCTTTAAGTTCTTTCCAGTCAGAAAGGTTGCAGCTCAGGGAACTGGATGGGTTGGTGCTGTTCCAGGACCTCATTGTTATTGCTCTTAGCATGCAGCAGGAGATGTTAAGCAGGATTCATGATGGTCACTTGGGCATTACAAAGTGCAGAGAAAGGGCAGCTACGGCAGTATGGTGGCCTGGGATCAGTTCCAACATCACAAGCCATGTGTCAAAATGTGCCTTTTGCCAGGAATGCTGGCGTACTCAGAGAAGGGAGCCCTTGATTTCTACTCCACTGCCTGCAGGCCCGTGGCAGAAAATAGCTGCTGATTTGTGCAAACTGCATGGGAAAAAGAACCTAGTCATGATTGACTACTATTCCAGGTATTTGGAGATTGCACCCTTGAATGAGATCACAAGTCAAGCCATTATCACTCGTCTCAAGAGCTTGTTCATCAGGTGGGGCATACCAATGGAGTTAGTGAGTGATAACGGAATGCAGTTTGCTTCCACAGAGTTCAGTTCTTTCAGCAATGAATATGATTTTGTCCATTCTACATTGAGTCCACAGGCCAATGGAATGGCTGAAAGGGCAGTTCAAACAACAAAGTTCATTTTGAAGCAATCTGAGCTGTACCTATCCCTCTTGTCCTATATGACTCCCATTCAAGCCACAGGTTTTAGCCCGGCACAGCTGATGCTAGGACATCAGATTCACACCACTTTACCCTCTGTGGGTGTCTTCCAGCCAACTAGCTCTGTTCCTCAGGACGAGGTCCTTAGGAGGGATGAAGAAGCTAAAAGGGGCTATTGATTCTTCTACGACAGGAAACACTCTGTGAGGCCCTTGCAGAAGCTAAATGTGGGGCAAAGTGTCAGAGTTAAACTGGATGATGAGAAGAAATGGAAGATGCCTGCTACATTAATTGGGCGCTCTCCAGAACCAAGGTCTTATGTAGTCCTTACTGATGGAGGGACAGTCACACGTCAAAATCGAAAACATTTTCAGCCAGTACCTGAGAGTTTGGGACTGGATGCCTCAGTACCACTGCCGGTGGGATACCCTGTTTTAAAAGGGGTGCCTTCCCCTCAGCAAGATCACAGAGGGGATACGTCTTTGCTTCCAGCAGACTCTCAATCACCTTCTTCTGTATCAGAGGACAGTTCATGTAAAATGACATCAAGTGGAAGGGTGTTGAAACTTCCAGCCTGATATAGGGATTAGCACTAGTTAGAGCAGTGACCAGAAGAATGGGCAGAATAATCCCATGGTCACTGTGGACTAGGGTAGTCTACACCGATGTTTAAGTCAGGATTGTATTTCATGTTGTTTATGTATATCCTCTTTAACTTGTTATTTGTTCTATATGAAACAAAACTATTTCTGTATGCTTCTTGTATACCTTGTTAATTGATGTGTTCAAAAAGAAAAAAAAATGTATGCTTTGTCCTTTGAAAAGGGGAAGATGTGATGAGAGTGGGAAGTGATGTCACCGGATGGGGGCGTGGTTTAGGGGATTGATTGTCTATGTCACAGTTACTAAGTTAGATGTATTGTGCAAGCTGTATACTTCTATGCTCTGCAATAAAATAGCGTTGTACCTTCTATGCTGTGTCCTGCATCTCATGACAGTAACTATCTCAGCCATGTTAACCTTAACAGTAATGAGTTACACATGCTGCATGGTGTGCAGGGAGGAGCATGAGTAGAGTTGACCATCAGACATGTTTTTATTATATTATTGTATTTTTAATATCCATTTATCTTTATAAAAAATATTTCAGAGGCATATTGACCCTTTCAGCCAAAAAGTTGAGTCCATTAATGACAATATTCAACACGATATGTGCAAATTTACATTTTTTCAGCAGCCATTAAATTATTTTTATTAGTGCTAGCAATGTAAACTAAGCCTAAGGGGCTGAATTATCAAGCTCCGAATGGAGCTTGATGCCCCTGTTTACGCGCGAGCCTTCATGCTCGCCGGAAACAGCAGTTATGAGGCAGCGGTCTAAAGACCGCTGCTTCATAACTTATCCGCCTGCTCTGAGGCTGCGGACATCAATCAGCCTGATCCTGTTACAATCGGGCTGATTGAAATAATTTGCTAGTGGCCGATAGGCCGTGAATCTGCAGGGGGCGGCATTGCACAAGCAATTCACAAGAACTGCTTGTGGAATGATAAATGCCGACAGCATATGCTGTCATCATTTATCGATGTGCGGCAGACATGATACGCTACATCATATCATGTCCACTCGCACTTTAATAAATCGTCCCCTAAATCTTGAATGCTTAATGCATTATCTCAGAGGTGGCAAATGGGACATCCTTTTCTAAACATTGCTATAGTAACATACACACACTGCTAAATATAAAAAACATGCTATTTTCAAGATGCATAGGGGCATATTTATCAAGCTCCGCATGGAGCTTGTGGCCCCTTGTCTAAAGACCGCTACTCCATAACTTTTCCACCTGCTCTGAGGCCGTGGACAGAAATCAACCCAATCAAATACGATTGGGTTGATTGACACCCCCTGCTAGCGGATGATTGGCCGTGAATCTGCAGTGGGCGTATGCTGTCGGCATTTATCGATGTGCAGCGGACATGATACGCTACTTTGTATCATGTCCGCTCGCACATTGTTAAATATGCCCCATGGACTGAAAAACACTTCAAATTGTGCCAATGTCAAATCAAAGAGAATGGTGATTGTGAAATAAAATCAACAACACTCCAATGAAGGTTTATTTTCCATGGAAATGCTTTTTGGAGGGGCACAAGACAAATTTACTTCCTTTTCATTGTATTTTTTGTTGAGGAGAATATCTAAACAGGTTGAATGCATATGCCTAAAACACTAAATGGCAGCAGTTTTGTTATACATTTTTTTAGCAAGAGGTTTAGTGCACTAAGGGCCAGATTACAATTGGAGCGCTAAATGTTGCTTTCATGAAAGTGATATTGCGGTCCACTGTGTAATATGCTGGTATTACAAGTTTTCAGCAATGCGAACGTAACCTCGTTCCTCTGGGAGCCTTGTTCTGATGCCATCAGAAACGGCATCAGAACATTGCCCAGCAAAGGAGTTAAGTAGAGCAACAATGGCAGAAAATTTAAATGTATATGTATATGCTTATATACATATATGTTTATGGGTTAATGTGTGTATATACACATAATAACACATAGATTTACTGTATATGTATATAAGCATATTCATATACTGTATATTTACAGGGAACATACAGTTCCCATAAACCGCAATGTAAAGGCACTTTTCACCCCATTTCCACCAACTTTAGCCCCAAAATGCTGCATAGTGCAGTTATTATATTGAAAAATAAGGATGCTGCTATCTTTATTTGTTTTGATAAACTACACTAGACTGTATTTTGGGGGCATTTCGGGGCGCACTTCTAAAATTAACCAATTATGGTTAATTTTATAAGCGCTAATTGCTACCACTTTTAATGGCTGGTTAATTATCATGCTCCCGCAAAAGGGCAATAATTTAGCACTTCACTTGTAATCTAGCCCTTAGCCTCCTATTAGCATGACCGGGAACTCTATGAAGACGTGTTGGGATTAGCGCAGGTCTCCAATGCGCTATAGGTAAGTATATAACACTGCAGCTGAACTTTTCACCTGCAGCAAAGAAACCTTAACATTCGTTTAATGAAAACAAATATAAATGTTCCATGAATAATTAATTAGAATTTTGTTTAAAACGAAATAAATACTGAATAACATGGCAGACGAATATTCTGTTACCTAATTTTTTCTGAATATTCAGCCATAAAGATTTGGCTGAACTAATTTTTTTGCCCGTACACATGTCTATTTTGTATGCTCTTCAACAACGGATATCAAGAAAAAAAAGAAAATCTGCTAATAAAAATAAATTTGATATATTTTTTTTTTTTTTTTAAATTTAACACTCCAGGGTTGATTTATAACACATAGGATGCTGCTTTCGACCCACTCCGCTTTAGGTCTGCCTGAAGCAGAAATTAAGAAGCAGAGGTCATAAAACCGATGCTCATGCGCCACCTCTGAGGTGGTGAACAGCGTTCGATTGTATACGATCGGGTTGAATGACACCTCCTGCTAGCGGCCACAAATGTGCAGGGGGCGGCATTGCGCAAGCATTTCACTAGAAATACTTGTGCAATGAAAAATGGCGACAGTGTATGCTGTCTTGATTTATCAATTTGCGGCAGATATGATTCGCTACAGTGAATAATGTCTTCACGCACATTGATATTTCAGCCCCTCGATCTGAATCAGGAAAATTAATTTTTAAGTTTCATGGCACTTTATATGTGAAGGCATAAGATATTTTAATAACATTTATTGGCTTAGATTTGGATATTATTATACCGATATGTGATATGTTACTGATTCCATTGCATGTTAATGTTCCAATTCAGTGCATATCAGCCCGTTACAGGCTAATTTAGAACCCATGGTGTTAATGACTGAAATATCTGCCTCAATTTCAGTACTCAGACTATAAAGTATAATTTGTTTTCTGATTACGTTTTATTGTAACAACCTCCTCCATCCACCTGTGTGTATGTGTACATGTGAATACGCAGTTAAAAGAACTGCCAGCTTGAAATCTCTTTAATTATACTTTAATGTCTTACACAGTTCTCTTGGGATTTGTTTATAATTTAGATGAAGTATTCTCTCAATTCACACATCATATTATTTGATGATTTTACCGGATTATGAGCAAACATAAGGACAAGAAAGAAATTATGTTTAATTTTAAACAGCACTCCCTCTTTCTCAATACTGAAATATAGACTTGTGTTGTTGAAGTCTTGCAGTGCTTTCCATAGAGAAGATTTGCTTATCATTGCTTTGTTTGAAGTTGATAATTTGGCTCTTTAACTCAGAACCAAAAGCAAAAATAAAGTCCTCTTGGTTAAGCATGTTTTGTAAAAGAAGTTACATTTGAAAAGGGACAACTTATTCAGGCAAGCAGCAGATAAGAGTTAATTGCATTCAAAGCTGCTGCAGGAATACTTTTTCAAATTTGCTGGGCTATCGCTCCCACCTCCCACTGGGAGGTTGAATTCTGCTGTTGCTTCCTCTTAGTTGCATAGCTTTTCTATAGTCAATGCTGGAAAATTAAATTTTTTAGTATAGGTGGAGTTTTTAAAAGGCAAAAGAAGCTGTTTCAAATGACAAAATAACGATAAAGCATAAATTTGTAAACACTTTAATACTCTCCATCAGGTTAAATGGAACATGGATAACAGATTAAAAGGAAGACATTTTTACAGTACTATATACATACATTGGGGCCGTTTACCAAGGCCCGAATGCAGCTGTTTCCATGTGCGCCTCTGAGGTGGCGGACAGCAATCAGCCTGATCAGATACGATTGGATTGATTGACACCACCTGCTAGCGGACGATTTTCTGCAAATGTGCAGGGGCGGCATTGCACAAGCATTTCACTAGAAATGCTTGCACAATGATAAATGCCGACAGCGTAGGCTGTCAGCATTTATCGATGTGCGGCGGATAGGATCTGCTGCAGCGGATCATGTCTGCTCGTACATTGTTAAATCGGCCCCATTACATTTAGTTTTGCATTGCTAACCAATATAGATCAGCAGTGTTTGCAACAATGTATAACATTGTTACATGCTGCCATATAGTGAACACTACTGAGCTTACCTAGATATACTCTTCAACTAAGGACCAAGAGAACAAATTACATTTGGAAATAAAAGTAAATTATATAGTTGCATGTACTATATGAATCATGATTTATTTTAACTTCCATGTCTATTTAAATGGACATTAAACTGCTGAGTACAGTATCAGGTTATTACTCACCATGTAATAGGATTTCCTCCTGAGCCTGTATCTGTCTTCAAAGTCATTCTATTATTTTATCCCTTACAAGTATCAGTTAGTGAAGTTCTGCATCTTCCCACTGGGCGCTGCCATCTTGTAGCTTATATTTATTATGTAACTTTTAAACTGTGCAAAAATAAACTGCAAAAATGTAACATTGCTGATCTCTATTATGTGATCTAAACTGAAGTGCAAGGTACAGCTGTCAGAAAGCCAGTAACAAAAATTCTGAGAAACTGCACTGCTTCTGTCACATGATGCAGCAATACGCTGGCTAGAAGATAAAGGCTTACAAAAGAACAATACTGGAGGTGCGGCAACTTGATAAAAACAGTGAAAGCTATGAGTACGGCATCTTAGCCAAAACGCGTAAGCTTCACTTCCAGCTTAAGGGCAATTCTATTGCTATTTCCATGTACCTGTTCTTGTTTTAAGAAGCAAATAAAAGACCGTTTTTATCAAGTTGCTGCATCTCCAGTATTGCTCTTTTGTAAGTTAGCCAGAATGGAGAGACAGCAGCACTGATCCCTGTAAGCTCTCTACACTTTGGAACAAGTATCCGGAAGGACACATAAAGATTGGAGCCATCCAGGATCCAAGCAACTACCTTACCCCCAGTAAACCAGCTGTGTCCAGTGACGTCACTACCTGGAGCGGAAGCCGGTGGAGACACGGCGGCAGATGAGCCGCGACGGATCCGTGGAAGTGTGTGAGGCTGGTCAGAGATACACGGCTGTAAGCACAGGAGACCACAGGAGCCCCTTAGCCAGACAGAGCCTAGGAGAGGGGTCTCCCTAAGGGTGAAGTAAAAGTAAGCCGTGAAGCGGGGGTAAGTGGTGCCATACCACATGAGTGTGGTGAAGTGGTCTTAAGGAGATGCTGTGAGTGGCTCTAGATTTGAAACACACATATGCAATACGGGACTGTGTGTATCTAAGGCGGCAGGTGCACCCAGGGTCTCCCCTACATGGGGTCTTTGTACTTTAGAAGATAGAGGCGCCTAGTATAAAATGCAGAGCATAACCGGATGCTGTAATGAGGCAAAATTAGAGAATGACTTTAAAGAGAGCTGTAGTTATAGGAGGGAAGACAATTATCATTGTGAGTTTCTTAACCTCTCTGCCACCTCAGAGGTGGTGGAGTTCAACATTCTAAACACATGTGCTCACGTGCAATTGATCACACACGAGCAGGGGGCATAGCAGGTCAAGAAAACACCTGTGCAATGTTAAATGTTGGCAGTGGACATAAAGAGTCTGCTGTCCGCTCCCTGCAATCACAGGCAGACAGGTTCCCTGTTTAATGCAGCCTTATAAATTATAATAATAATAACTAGTATTTATATAGCACCTTTCTCCCAGTGGGACTCAAAGTGCTTTTCCAGCGCTCACTCTTGGAATTAACCAAATCGGCAGCTGAATAGTAATAGTTGTTATTATTACCCAATTTAATGGTACTCATTTTATTGACCTCGCAAGGATGAAGGGCTGAGTCAGCACTGCCGGGATTTGAACCTGTGACCTTGGATCTTTCAAACAGGCTTTTTTGTAGTTAGGGTATTTACCAAATGAGCTACCTCACCGGCCTATCACATTGCTATAATTTATTTTAAATGTACAGTATATTTGCATATTACACACTGTGGGGTTGATTTATGAAAGTGTGAACGGATATGATACAATGTAGCCAGAAATGCTTGTGCAATGCTGCTTGATAAATGGAGCCCATTGACTCAAATGTGTTAAAACATTGTTGCCAACATAACATGAATATATGTGGTTAAAAACATTTTTATTGCATACAACTAGTGCACATGTTCTGCTCCAAGCAGCAACACCCAAACATACAAAATATCCCTTACTTCTGAAGGGGCATATGTGATAGACTCTACCAGGCTGAATTATCAAGTTCCGAATAGAGTTTGATGCCCCTTGTTTCCGGTGAGTCTAAAGACCGATGCACCATAGCTTGTCCGCCTGCTCTGTTGCGGCGGACAGAAATCAACGCAATCCAATTTGATCGGGTTGATTGACACCCCCTGCTAGCGGCCGCAAATCTGCAGGGGACGGTATTGCACAAGCAGTTCTGGTGAACTGCTGGTGCAATGATAAATGCCGACAGTATATGCTGTTGGCATTTAACGATGTGCAGCGGACATGATACGCTACATTGTATCATGTCCGCTTGCACTTTCATAAATATGCCCCTACAACTCTCATTTTCTTTCTAAAGTATTATGTGCTTGATGCTGCCTGTTTGGATTTAATATGTGTCTCTTTAGAGTATTTTTAAATCTAATTCTGTTTTGTTTTTCTACTTACAGATATGTTATTTAGTAACACAAACTCTAATAGTACCAGCAATGTAATGAAATAGGGCTACATGCATTTATTTCTTGTTTATAAAATCTCTATACCCAGACAATAAAAAAAAAAAAAAGCAAGTTTAGACTGAGTAATGAGGCATGAAATTACACATCAAAGTACTTGCAACATTTCACTTAACCTTGACAAAACTTTGGACTAGGTAAAAGTATCATGTTTAAAGAATGAATAAAGAGAAACCCTTGTAAGAAAATGTCTTGATTTAAATCATAGCTGATTTTAAATCCATGAAATACTACTTTTTATGCTGTTCTAGGTCCAAATCAATCCTTTCTTTTTGATCTTTGCTCATACTCTTTCTAGGTAGTTGATTGCAGCTAATTTACATGCTTACATTATGAGCTAGATTACAAGTGGAGCGCTAATTTATTGCGCACCTGCAAACGGGCAAATTTGCCCATTTGCAGGCATGCGATAAATAACTAGCCATTAGAAGTGGCTAGTTATTGCTACCACAAGCTAGAATAAGCAACTAGCGCTGCAAAATTTAACCAGACGTCAGACCTCTGGCTCATTTTCTAAATGTTCCCCAAATGCCCACAAAATGTTGTGTGTAGTGTTTTTTTTTTAATAAAAATAACAAATATTTGGATTTTTTTTTGTATTTAAAAAAAACTGCACTAAGCAGCTATAAGGGGTTAAAAGTGATGGGTGTGGGGGTGTTAAAAAAACAAAATGCCTTTAAAGAGTGCCTTTATATTGCGGTCTATGGTGACTGTGTGTTCCCTGTAAATATACTGTATATGTAAATGATTATATACATATATATTTATGTGTTAATATGTGTATATACACATATTAACACATAAATATAAATATATATGTATATAGAGGCCAAATAAAATTCACTCACAGGACTTTAGGATATCAATAAGTCAAAAGTTTATTGACGTTTCTGGGACTAATATATCCCCTTCTTCAGAATAACAATACTATGACTAACAACGCTCTTATATAGTGTATACAGTGAAACAAAATCAATTAATCCAAACCTGGTGTGAACAATAAAATCAAGCATGCAAGATTCATAGCTGGAACGCACGCCATGCATTCCACAGAACCGGAAGTGACCTCACTTCTGGTTTCGGAATAACATAAAAATATATATCAAGACGATTTATACAAAATAGGTGAACATCGAGAAAAATAACCATCACAGACATATCAACACACGTAATGTGAATGAATTCTAGTGTGTATACCTTCAACTTTCAATAGATGCGGTGTATGGCGATATTTGCCGTGAAACAGGCTTGAGGGTCATTGGTTGTCAAGGTAACCGCAGATGCTGTCAAGTGCAAGTGCCTGTATGCATGACTATACCAAGAGAACCTCAGATCCTAGATTTCTGTGCATAATAAAATAGTATGAATTATACAATATGTACATGTTTTCAGTGTTAGCAATATTTAGGTTCACAAGAATCCTGTGAGACAAGAGTGCTGGCCGGAGGGACTAAGAGAGCTATGGTTTATCACATATCCATTCATGTGATAAAGAACCAGACCATCTTTATTTATTAGTATCTCATTTCCAGCGAGTTAGGTGTGCCAAATGCTCAGATACACCTTTACCAAATCATTAAAACCTAAAACATATCAACAAGTGTATGCAGTGCTAGATGTTAACATGGTATATCAAAGTGGTTACAAATTAACCAAATACCTTGCATCATTTATACAATATTTACAAGTGTCTTGAACAGATAATTTCAACATAACAAATTTCTTTGGAAATATACATCATAGACTTCATTCCTTTGGAATCAGGTTAGTAATTACATGCTATAAAAATAGATATACTAAAGGCCCAATGGGAAAACCGAATGACGAGTGACTGAAAATCATCTTTGAAACTGTAGAGAAATATGTCAGGGTGT
>NC_069507.1:45824958-45862458 GCF_027579735.1 Bombina bombina | reverse complement strand
GAATAAAGCTTAATCGGCTATCCAAAGCTTTTTATACACTCGTTCAATTGGATAAAAATAAGTGTTGAAGTTAAAGCCCAATGTTAATTTGACTATTTTTTATCCAGTTACCCAAGAAGTTCTAAAACATAAGTTGAAAGGGATATGAAATGTAGCAAATTAAACATTTGTACACCAAAACATTTTTTTCAATCAAACCATTTGTCGTAGAAAATTATTTATTTTCATTTTCATACAAGATCAGTTCATGAGGCTTTTTGTTTCACCCAAATTTCGACAACATTATTCATTTGTTAATAGAAATATGTTAACCTATTCATTTATATGTGGAAAACAAATGAACAACTGGACACTTGCTTAAATTTAAATAAAGTTAAAGTAGTAGTTAGTGCTGCAGCTAGAAACCAGCAGCATAAAATATCTTTTTGTTTAATATATTTTGTTTGCTTTTTTTATGGGATCAGGATTGTAAACAACAAAAGAAAAACTTACATATGTATTGGTAGAAATCAATCAACTTACAAGGACATTGCTAGATCGCTATTTAATAGTGTAAAACTTTACATTTTAAGCTTTTATCACCTGCAGGGAAAAAATATACACAAAGTGCAACTCCAATTCAAGATAAAATTGTGTTAATAATTCCAACAAAGACAATATAAATTACTCTTACTACAAGTACATAAATGTAAGGCTCATCTAGAAGTCCTAAGCAAGTTAAATCTTTCCTCTAGCTCTGTATGATAACTGTTGCCTGTTTAAACAATCTCAAGTAGAGCAAGTTGAGTGTAATATTGGATGTGAGGGAAAAAAACGTGTTTTGTCTGCTATAGTGCGCAGATATTAGCAAATGGACATGGACATTTATCTTACAAATATGTACTACTATTAAGTGCAATTTTAAAGGGACAGTGTACAACATAATTTTATTGTTTAAAAAAAATAGATAATCCCTTTATTACCCATTCCCCAGTTTTGCATAACCAACACAGGTATATTAATATACGTTTTACCTCTGTGATAACGTTGTATCTAAGCCTCTTCTGACAGCCCCCTGATCACATGATGTTTTTATTTATTATCTATTGACTTGCATTTTAGCCAATTACTGCTGTGCTCTGCTGACTCTTAAAGGACCAGTAAATACAGTAGATTTGCATAATCAACAAATGCAAGATAAAAAGACAATGTAATAGCACTTAGTCTGAACTTCAAATGAGTAGTAGATTTTTTTTCTGACAATTTTAAAAGTTATGTGTTTATTTCCACTCCCCCTATGCCATCAGCCAATCACAAATGCATATATATTTATTCTGTGAATTCTTGCACATGCTCAGTAGGAGCTGGTGACTTAAAAAGTTTAAATATAAAAAGACTGTGCACATTTTGTTAATGGAAGTAAATTGCATGCTATGTCTGAATATGAAAGTTTAATTTTGACTTGAGTGTTCCTTTAAATAACTCCACGGATGTGAACACAATGTTATATATATGGCCCACATGAACTAGCAGTCTCCTTTTGTGAAAAGCAAATATAAAAACATGTGATAAGAGGCTGTTTGTAGTGGCTTAGAAACAGGCAGAAATGTAGAGGTTGAAATGTTATAAAGTATATAACAATGTTGGTTGTGCAAAGCTTGGGAATGGGTAGTAAAGGCTTTATCTATCGTTTTAAACAATAACAATTTTAGTGATGACCGTCCCTTTAAATACAGTGTGTCAGGGGGCGGAGCCTGGAGTGAGAGCGGAATGGCCGCATAAAGGTGAAGCTCCAGACAGCCAAGTAAGCTGACAGGCGTTTTTAAGCAGATAGCCTAATGTGAGCAAGCTATAAGAGGATCGGGGGTGAGCCCAGAAGGTCAGAGCAGAGTGAGACTTGCGGCGGAGCACCGCACATAAGACCCGGCAGAGAAACAGATCAAGAAGTGAAACGGATACAAGGAGACAGCGGCCATGATAAAAGGCCACGTGGCGACCTGATTCAACTATCTGCTTGTAAAGCGGTGCCGGACTAAGCCAAAAGGGGAAAAAGTGAGTAGCGGTGACTGCCGCAAGTTAGTGGCGATGTTTGCCTGAGAGGGAGCGGGTGCCCACACGTGGGGCCACACAGTAAGGGCTACTTTGATTAGCGGTAAACACCGCAAAGGTTATGGGTGACCTCGCTGCAGACGGAGGTTTTCAGGGAGACCTGCATCTAATATGGAAGGGCGGCAGCTGCTAAGAACCAGCAGGGAGAACACTGAGGAATAATGTAAAGGGGCTGCAGGGAGAAAAGTGAACAAATTTGACACTTCTCATCAGTGAGTACTAGGAAGAAACACAAAACAATGAATGTGACACTAAATATCTGAAGAGGGCCAGAAGAGGGACTGTACACTACTTTGACTGCCTGCAGTAGACAGGAGGAGCTGATATATATGTTTGCTTTATTTTGAACGACACTGAGTGTGATAACAAGGGGCACTAAAGCGATTTAAAGATTGTTGTGGGTGTAATAGCTCGAATCTACAAAAGAGGGATTTTGCCAGACTTCTGGGGAGCCGTGAGAATGACCTCCAAAAGGAATATTAAAGCAACACCTGTTACCAAGCAATCTACGGCGCCCATCTTTTTCAAAGCTAACAGAGGGGAGAAATCGCCAGAACAACACTCACCTCAATCAGACAGAGATGGAGAGAGTGACACAAACCCCCACGGGGGAGCGTGTCACCACGAACCCCTAACCAGAGCAGACCTGGAACAACTGGTGTCAAAACAAGACATTTCAACAAATTTTGAGAGACTTCTTGAGAAAATTGAAACACTCCAGAACACGGTCACTAGTAGTTTGACGGAGCTTAAGCAGGAAGTGGGTGAATTAGGCTCTAGAGTGGACTCTCTTGAAGAAAGCGGAGAAACACTAGTGGAAGGCCTGAATGATATTACAACTCAAACAACAGCTCAGCAGAAAGAATTGGATGAAATACACGACAAACTCGAAGATCTCGAAAACCGCAGCCGCCGCTGCAATATTCGCCTGAAAGGTGTCCCTGAATCGGTGACCCCAAAAGAACTAAATATGTATCTACTCAATCTTTTCCAAGGTATTACAGGGGTTGGAGATGAAGAAAAATTCCAAATTGAAAGGGCTCACAGGGCACTCAGGCCGAAACCTAAAGGTGATGACCCGCCTAGGGATATTATAGTTCGGATGCTCAGGTTCCAAGAAAAAGAGGAAATAATGGCGGCGGCACGCAGAAACCCGACATATAAGCATCAGGGCAATATAGTCCAGTTCTTTCAGGACTTATGTCTTAGGACATTACAGAGAAGAGGAGCACTTCGTCCATTCACAGCCCTTCTGAGGAAAAATCAAGTCCCATACAGATGGGGATTCCCATTTGCTCTGCACATTTCTTGGGAAAACAAAATCATTTCAATAAGGGACCAAGCAGAGATTCCAGAAATTTGCAGAAAGATGAAATTGGACCCGCCATCCTTTCAACAGCAAAGACCCTCCGTAGGGGGTGAAGAGGGTAACAGAATACCAGCTCAAAGGAAATGGACACGAGTTCCCGAAAAGAAAAGGAAGACATGATGAGATAGAAACCTTTCTTTTTTCCCCCTTTTTTTTTTTTTTTTTTGTCTCAATATTACAGCGTGCAGGCTGTAAGGAGCTCTTGGATGCCCTGCTTTTCGGCATAGCCGTGCGGGACTTGCACGATTGAGATGGGAAAGACATGCTGGGGCAAGAGCGCCGGACAGATGAGTATTCACAGTTGTTAACGTTATGTTTTTCTTGCAGGTTGTGTTAATTGTTCATGTTGGACTGAGGACTTTATTTTAGAAGGAGAATGTTATCTCTTATTGAACTAAGCTGGGATATTGAAAAAGACTATAATCCTCATATTATTAAAAGGTCACTTCTAATAAGGTTGCGGAACTGACTATGTCGAAATATGCGCCATTAAGGTTCAATATAGTAGAGAAATATTTGGCTGTTTTTTTTTTTTTTAAAAAGTCTAGCTTGATGTTTTATTTAAGTGAGACTGGCATATTCACTGTTTTCTTAAAATGTTTTTGTTTGTTTATGTTTTTATTCTTCCAGGCTGGGTCTCCTAGAGGTAAATGTGATGTTCACATTGAGGGACTAGGGATTATAGGGGATGAGAAAGGACAGGGAGGAGAAGGTATTGTAAAATGACACCAAACAACACAATTATACTTACTCACAATGTTAGGGGGTTGAACACGGACAC
This sequence comes from Bombina bombina, assembly GCF_027579735.1. Taxonomy (NCBI): domain Eukaryota; kingdom Metazoa; phylum Chordata; class Amphibia; order Anura; family Bombinatoridae; genus Bombina; species Bombina bombina. The sequence goes on along the minus strand of NC_069507.1, from coordinate 45,858,220 downwards.
TAAGAGGAGAACTGCTTTAGCCCAATATCTTAGAGTAAAGGCCAAAATCATATTCTTACAAGAGACCCATTTTGTGAAGTCATCTATCCCTAAGTTTTGGTCGCACCATTTTCCCCATCATTTTCACTCGACTTCTGACTCGAAAAAAAGAGGGGTCACGATATTGATACATAGATCTCTTGACCTAGTAACTGATAGGGTAATTACAGATAAAGACGGACGGTATGTTATAGTGCAGGGGACAATTCAGGGCTCAAATGTGACGCTATGCAATGTTTATGCCCCTAACGAGACCCAAAATGCTTTTTTTACCAAAGTATCTTCTCTGCTTACACAATGGTCACAGACTAGAGTGATCCTGGCCGGGGACTTTAACGTTACCTTGTCTGCTAAGGAAGGAACAGGGAAAACCACACTCACAAGCAAACAACACAGACACAATAGCATAGTTAAATCCATTAAAAACGCACTTGACGAACATAGTCTGGTGGACACTTGGGAGGCGGTAGGCAGACAAGATCATGACTATACTTATTATTCCCCAGCACATAAACTTTACACCACTCTAGACTACATATATGTCAGCCAAATTATATCGCCCTCATTAGTGAGGGTGGGCACTCAAGCTTGTGTGTGGTCAGACCATTCCTTGGTCTATGCAGAACTGACGAATCTCATTGACTTCACTAGACAGCGCTCATGGACCTATAATCCGGTACTATTAAGGGATCCAGAGATCTTTAGGAAGGCACAGGGGGCACTCAAGGAATATTGGGACATGAATATCGGTTCGGTTAATAACCCACTGGTGATTTGGGAGGCACATAAGCCATATATTAGAGGTCTGTTTATAAAAGAAAAGTCAATTAAAACTAAAGCAACAGCAAAATTGGTTGATAACCTACAGAGAGAAGTTGAAAAATTAGAGATGAATCACCAGCGCAACACAACCACTCACAATTACACACTACTAACGACAAAGAGGAGGGAGTTGGCAAAGATTTTAAATGACGCCTCTGTTAGGGCGGCCTTGCGGCTAAGGGCTCACTATTTTGTCTACGCCAACAAACCCGACAGATTTCTGGCATATAAATTGAGAGAAAGGAATAAATTCTTCTCCATTCCTAAGCTCTATACAGATGAGGGAGAACTCACTACACATCCACAAAAAATAACAGATAGCTTTGCTAAGTACTATGAGAAACTGTACGATGGGAACAAACTAGGATTAGGGGATATAGCCACTAAGACGAGAAATTTTTTAGAAAAAGCGCAACTACCAAAAATCACGGAGGACGACTTAGAGAGTCTCAACAAGAAAATAGATAGTTCAGAGGTATTAAAGGTAATTATGGATTTAAAATCTGGTAAGGCTGCAGGCCCTGACGGACTGACAGGGGAGTATTATAAACTTTTTAAAAAAGAGCTAGTACCCCATTTGGTCACCTTTTGTAACGGTATAATGGATGGATGGGAGATACCTAGGGAGACACTCAAGGCAAAAATTATAGTGATTCCAAAAGGGGGGAAAAATAACAAGTTTTGTCAGAACTACAGGCCGATTTCCCTATTAAACCACGATATCAAAATTTTTACCAAAATAATGGCAAATAGATTAAAGGTGATTTTACCCACATTGATCCACCAAGATCAGGTGGGTTTTATACAGAATAGAGAAGCCCCAGATAACGTTAGAAGAGCTATCACTTTGATAGATTATGTGAGCGCAATGGGGACTCCAGCTCTATTCCTGTCACTAGACGCAGAAAAAGCGTTTGACAGGGTAGACTGGAGTTTCATGTTTAAAGTACTGGCGGATATGGGGTTCAAGGGGACTTTTGTACAAGCACTTAGGGGCATTTATTCTGGCCCAACAGCGGTTGTAGGGGCGGCGGGTCACACATCCAGACAGATAACAATCCTAAATGGGACACGGCAGGGTTGCCCACTGTCGCCACTGATATTCGCCCTATGCATTGAGCCATTGGCCTCTTATATCAGGAACGAGACAGACATCGCGGGAGTAAGGGTGGCAGAATCAGAATATAAATTAATGTTGTTTGCGGATGACGTATTACTAACTTTGACCAGACCCTTACATTCACTCCCACACTTATACAAAACCTTGGAAGAGTTTTCTTCAATTTCGGGCTACAAGATTAACACAACCAAGTGCGAAGCACTGCAAATTTGTCTACCAGCACACACGAAAAAGACAATTGAATTAAACTTTGATATTGCAGGGGAGAAAAAACATATCACCTATCTAGGGGTCAAATTGAGCGATAGCTTATCAGACTTATATAAGTTAAATTACCTCCCAATTTACAGAGCCATTAGAGGGGACCTGGTAAAATGGAAAAAAGGGAACTTTTCATGGTACGGCAGATTGATGGCAATCAAGATGAACCTCCTTCCAAGATTAATGTATCTTTTTCGAGCTTTACCCATTGGTGTCCCAAATAAAGACCTAGAGGCCTTACAGGATGATTTAGTAAAATTTCTAAGGGGGGACGGTAAGACTAGGATAGCGGCACAGGTGTTAAAACAACACAGACACTTGGGGGGAGTGGGGGTTCCAAACCTGACTGAATACTATAGGGCCTCTAGGCTAGCTCAGTCGGTTGTAATGGGGAAGAGTGACAATGAACTAATTTGGCCTAAGATAGAGGCAGATATAGCAGGAAATGACAGAGCAGCAGATATCATATGGGACGAAGAGAGGCTTTTGAAAGCTAAAGAATATAAATCACCGGTCACAAGGGAGGCATTAAGCTTATGGATAAAAACCATGAGAGGATTACAGCTATGTAGACCAAGGTCATTGTTGAAACCCATTAAATTTCTGATACCTAGAGACTTGAGGAGGTCTGTGAGAAAATGGGAAAACAAAGGTTTGTACAGAGTGGCAGATTTCCTACAGAATTCAAAACTACTTACATATATTCAGATCAGAGACAAATTAGAGCCAGAACCCCTTCATTGGTACTTATATTCACAGGTTAGTTCATCCATACACACATACATGTCAACTCAACGGTACTCACCACCTACTGATTTTGAGAGAATGCTAGGGGCCCCATTCAGGGGGAAAAAGCTGATCTCCCGAATTTATTTACTACTGCAAGGAGCGAGGGGCCGGTCTAAATCACCCTTAATGGAGAGATGGGAAAGGGATATTGGTGAAGTGAGAGAGAAGGATGAATGGGAGGTCTTATTGAGGGATGCAGGAAAGGGTTTAATTAGCGCTGACCTGAGAGAGAATACTATCAAGGTGTCATTTAGATGGTATCTTACGCCTACCAGAACGGCGCATTATGCGCCAACACTTGATGGTAACTGCTATAGAGGATGTCGGGAGAAAGGGACATTTAGACACATGTGGTGGGACTGCCCAAGGGTCCAGACACTTTGGATTAAATTGTCAACGATGGTGAGCCAGCTTCTGAATGAAAGAGTTACACTTACAATATCACAGGCATTGCTACACGATAGGGTGAAACCCTTCAACAACTCAATCAATAGCTTCATTAGAATCCTTTGTACGTGCCTGAGAATATGTATCGCAAGACACTGGAAGGCAGGGACACCCACATGGCAGGAAGTGACAGATAAAATTGCAGACACCTTCCACTTGTCAGAGGTGGCGGCATGGTCACAAGGTCAGCTGGAGCAGTTTAACAAGATATGGTTCTATTGGATGTTAGGGAAGGGTGAAGTACAGAACCTATGAGTACAGGGTGGACTATAGGAGGACAAGTGGTAGAGATTGCGAGATGCAGAGAAAGGTGTTAGTATAGGTTAAGGTGACATTTCCCGTTTAGTAAGGGGCAGTTATGAGGAAAGTTAGAGAAACATAATAACCCTCTTAAGGGGGGGAGACATGTTGTAACAGCCTGGAAGAAGGGGGGTGGGGGGATGAGTTTTAAAGGTTGGGGAGTTAAATTTCTTAAAATATGTTTGTAAACGCCCAAAAATGGCAGAATGTAGAGGTGCCTGGCCTAGGCCATTGCTGTACAATTTTTTTGTATCACACTGTTTACATGACAGAAGTTACGGCTTTGTGTCCAAAGGAATTTATCTTGTACATGTAAATCAATAGAACTCTGTATTACTGCTTAAAATCAATAAAAATTATTTCAAATAAATACAGTGTGTCAAGATTTGTTTCACCTTGAATCAGAGTTGCACTTTGTGATTTGGGGCCCGATCCGATATGCAGCGTCACCCGCAAAAGCCGGCGACACCGAATTTTGCGCGGGTTTGGTATCCTATATACGGCGTAACCTAGAAGTTACGCTCGTATATTTCTGCCTTCGCCCGTAGTTTTTTGGGCCATAGGCAGGTATACCAAACCCGCGCAGTTTGGTATCCAATATACAGCGTAAGGACTTACGTGGTGAAAATGGAGAAATCTTACTCCATTTTCACCTCGCCACAAAATGCAGCCGTAGTAAGCCTTACGCTGTCTATTGGAGCCCCGTAACTCCCTAAACTACCTGCTAAATCAAACCTAACACCTAACGCATGCGCAATGTCTATCTACCTGTCAACCGCGATCCCCCACCGCAATCCCTAATAAAGTATTTAACCCCTAAACTGCCGCTCCCGGACCCCGCCGCCACCTACATTAAAAGTATAACCTCCTAATGTGATCCCCTACACCATCGCCAGCTACATTACATACCCCCTAATGTGAGACCCTTACACCGCCGCCATCTACATTACCTACCCCCTAATGTGAGCCCCTTACACCGCCACCATCTATATTACCTACCCCCTAATGTGAGCCCCTTACACCGCCGTCATCTACATTATCTATCCCCTAATGTGAGCCCCGTACACCGCCGCCACCTACATTAACCACCCCATAATGTGAGCTCCTACCCCGCCGCCAGCTATATTAAAATTATTAACCCCTAATTTAATCCCCCTACACCGTCGCCAGCTATATTAATTACATTAACCCCTAATTTAATCCCCCTACCCCGCCGCCAGCTATATTAATTACATTAACCCCTAATTTAATCCCCCTATACCGCCGCCAGCTATATTAAATTAATTAACCCCTAATCTAATCCCCCTACACCACCGCCAGCTATATTAAATAGATTAACCCCTAATATAATCCCCCTACACCGCCACCAGCTATATTAACTATATTAACCCTTAATATATTATATTATATATATTAACTATATTAACCCTAATTATATTAGGGTTAATATAGTTAATATCGTTATTATATTATAAATATTAACTATATTAACCCTAATTATTTTAGGGTTAATATAGTTAATATCGTTATTATATTATATATATATATATATATATTAAGTATAATAACCCTATCTAACTCTAACATCCCTAACTAAATTCTTCAGCCAATCGGATTGAACTTGAATCTGATTGGCTGATTCAATCAGCCAATCAGATTTTTCTACCTTAATTCCGATTGGCTGATATAATCCTATCAGCCAATCGGAATTCAACGGACGCCATCTTGGATGACATCATTTAAAGGTACCTCGTTCAGTCGTCGCGCCGGATGGATGCTCCGCGTCGGAGGAGCGAAGAAAGAAGATTGAAGATGCCGCTTTGCTTGAAGACATCGCCGGATGGAAGAAAACTTCTCTGCCGCTTGCTTGAAGACATCGCCGGGATGAAGACTTCTTCTTTGCCGCTTGATTGAAGACATCGCCCGGATGGAAGAAGACTTCTCTGCCGCTTGATTGAAGACATCTCCTGGATCGGATGAAGAGTTCTGCCCGGCTGGGTGAATACAAGGTAGGGAGATCTTCAGGGGGGAAGTGTTAGGTTTTTTATAAGGGGGGTTTGGATGGGTTTAGAATAGGGGTATGTGGGTGGTGGGTTGTAATGTTGGGGGTGGTATTCTGTTTTTTTTACAGGCAAAAGAGCTGTTTTCTTTGGGGCATGCCCTGCAAAAGGCCCTTTTAAGGGCTGGTAAGGTAAAAGAGCTGTTAACTTTTTTAATTTAGAATAGGGTAGGGAATTTTTTTTTATTTTGGGGGGCTTTATTATTTTATTAGGGGGCTTAGAATAGGTGTAATTAGCTTAAAAATCTTGTAATCTTTTTTTATTTTTTGTAATTTAGTGTTTGTTTGTTTTTGTAATTTAGTTTTGTTTATTTAATTGTATTTTAGTTTAGATATTTGTAGTTTATTTAATTTATTGATAGTGTAGTGTTAGGTGTATTTGAAACTTAGGTTAGGATTTATTTTACAGTTAAATTGGTAATTATTTTAACTAGGTAGCTATTAAATAGTTATTAAATGCCAAGTTACCTGTAAAATAAATATAAACTCTAAAATAGCTACAATGTAATTGTAGCTATCTTAGGGTTTATTTTATAGGTAAGTATTTAGATTGAAATAGGAATATTTTAATTACTAATATTAATATTATTTAGATTTATTTTAATATGAATTTAGTTAGGGATGTTAGAGTTAGATAGGGTTATTATACTTAATATATATATAATATAATAACGATATTAACTATATTAACCCTAATATAATTAGGGTTAATATAGTTAATATAGCTGGCGGCGGTGTAGGGGGATTAGATTAGGGGTTAATGTGTTTAATATAATTGGCGGCGGTGTAGGGGGATTAGGGGTTAATGTGTTTAATATAGGTGGCGGCGGTGTAGGGGGATTAAATTAGGGGTTAATATTTTTAAAATAGATGGCGGCGGGGTAGGAGCTCACTTTAGGGGGTAGGTAAGGTAGATTGCGGCGGTGTAAGGGGCTCACTTTAGGGGTAGGTAAGGTAGATGGCGGCGGTGTAAGGGGCTCACTTTAGGGGGTAGGTAAGGTAGATGGCGGCGGTGTAAGGGGCTCACTTTAGGGGGTAGGTAAGGTAGATGGCAGCGGGGTAGGGGCTCACTTTAGGGGGTAGGTAAGGTAGATGGCGGCGGGATAGGGGCTCACATTAGGGGGTTATAGATTTAATATAGCTGGCGGCGGGGTCCGGGAGCGGTGGTTTAGGGGTTAATAACTTTATTAGGTGGCGGCGGGGTCCGGGAGCGGCGGTTTAGGGTTTAATACATTTTTTATTGTTAGGATAGTGAGGGGGGATAGCGGATAGAGGGTTAGATGTGTCGGGCTATGTTTGGGAGGCGTGTTAGACAGTACGGGTGATTTTATAACTTAGTCAGGTTTTGTAGGCACTGTCAGTTTCTAAAGTGCCGTAAGTCACTGGCGACTCCAGAAATTTGTACTTACGCAGATTTCTGGACATCGCTGGTTTGTCAGACTTACGGCACTTTAGCCTCTGATGGCGCCTTATATGGGATAGCTCGAGTGGCGAGCTGAAACTATGGGTGGCGGGGGTTCCCTCGCTTGCGCCGCAAACTACGATCTTTATCGGATCGCGCCCTTGGTTTCTACAGTATTTAAGTGTTGGAGATTCATGAAACTTACTTTTGGTACTATAGCTGCACTCTGGATTAAAAATGTATTGACTTGGGGCTTTTTTTGAACACATTGTAGCCCTAATGGTCATTGGGTCTTTTTGTATCCATTACAAGCTCATGTTTATGTTTTTTTTGTGTATTACCCAGTCTCTTTTTAATAGATTAGTGCTGGTAATTAGTATTAAGTTTCACCTGCAAGAAAGTCTCTTTTGAGAAATTTATGTTCAGACCAACTAGAGTCTTAATTGCATGAATGAATCTACTAATTGCTTGTGCTATCTGCATGTATTTGTTCATTTGTTAAAGGGGATACTCATTTTTCTTTTTTCTGACAAATACAAAGAACATTGAAAAATAGATTATTTATCTGATTCCAAATACATATTTAATTATTATTATTATTATTATTATTATTATTATTATTATTATTATTATTAGTATTAGTATTAGTATTATTATTATTACTAGTATTGTTATTATTATTATTATTATTATTATTAGTAGTAGTAGTATTAGTATTATTACTAGTATTGTTGTTGTTGTTATTATTATTATTATTATTATTATTATTAATAGTATTGTTATATTTACTGTTGCTATTATTATTATTATTATTATTATTATTATTATTATTATTATTACTAATATTGTTATTATGATTATTAATAGTAGTAGTATTATTACTAGTATTGTTATGTTTATTATTATTATTATTATTATTAGTAGTAGTAGTATTATTACTAGTATTGTTATTATTATTATTATTAGTAGTAGTAGTAATAGTAGTAGTAGTAGTAGTATTAGTATTATTACTAGTATTGTTGTTGTTGTTATTATTATTATTATTATTACTAGTATTGTTATATTTACTGTTGCTATTATTATTATTATTATTATTATTATTATTACTAATATTGTTATTATGATTATTAATAATAGTAGTATTATTACTAGTATTGTTATGTTTATTATTATTATTATTACTAGTATTGTTATTATAATAATAATAATAATAATAATAATAATAGAAGATAGTTGAGTGCCACACATAAGATATAAAAAGTAATACAAGATCATGGTCGGAAAAAATCCAGTAACCCATATATGTGCATAAGGTCCAAAAAACTTTTACCACACTTAGACTATCCACTCTGGTCCAAGTCATATAAAAAAATAATGATATCTACTAAGAAATCAGTTTTAAAAAACACTAATCTCTTTATTGTAGTGAGAGTACAATTTAAAACAAAAATACAGATTGGTATTTCTAAATTTGTTCCACGCTCATTCTACCCTCTCCCCTGGTTCAATATCTCTAGCGCTATGGTTGAACAAAAAACACACAGTGATTTATTTAGGGAAGTCATAGTTTGGCCTTATGATAAATTTCTCTAATCACTAAAGACTTCATCTATATGACCATAATGTGTAGTTAATGAGTAATGCACTAAAAAAACACTTTTACTCTGATCATCTATCCTGATATTCCAGAGTTAGACTCAGAAAGTATCTAATGGTTATTTAATCTACTTTTATCAAAGCACTGAAGCATGGTAGACTTATCTTTTAAGTATGCCTACAGCCGCACAGGAGTTCATGCCAGGCCTCAGGAGACTGACTGACAATTATTACGGTTCAAATCATATTTTTTAGCCAATATCAAAAGCTATAAATTTATGAGAGATATATGATATTTGAATCATTTCTGCTCACTAGGAGGTCTGCTGAGTACTATTGTCCAAATGAAACTGTCTATTACTTTTTATCTTTAAAAGATAAATTTGTGAGATAGATATAACTATAGCCTATTGTTACAAAACTGAGGGCAGGTTTAAATGGATTTCCCTTCATTTCCAATGTATGCTGTAGACTTGAAGTTGTACATGTCTAAATTATTGTATTTAGAAGGAGCCAATTTATTGTATGTAAATTGTCCAGATATAACTTATTTCAGCATATGAATCCTTTAGCCAAACACTTTTGAAATTACATTTAGTGTTGTGATCAATATCCACTATGATAGATAATTAAATGGAGTAGACTGTAACTCAGAAATTGAAGTTCCTACAACAATTATATTACTATGTCTATGTATTACATATTTTACATACTATTTATTTTGAATTGAGACTTTTTATAACCTTAGGAATATTGTTCACTCATTGCACACACACACACACATATATATATATATATATATATATATATATATATATATATATATTTATTTATTTATTTTAGGAGTAGCCGTGTTAGTCCAGAGATTTAGATATCAAAATAACAAGAGTATTGCATTGAACAATGATACTTTTTTATTGGACTAACTATACATTTATACGTTGACAAGCTTTCTGAAGAATGCCTTCCTTTCTCAAGTCTGAAGCAGACTATATATATATATATATATATATATATATATATATATATATACACCTGTCTATCAGGGAGGAGAGGCTAGAGTGTTCTGGCACTGTACAATTGAGATATCCTATCAGTATAGAAAAGTATAATCTTATTTTCTAATATATGTAGGACACCAAATAGGAAAATTAGGGTGGGGTGCTTGCTGCTATAAACCCAAAATAGATGAATGGTACAAATACCAACAATAAATGGGGGCAAAACAAGGAAAGGTTTAGAGCAAAAGTCCACCTAAAAATAGTAAAAATAGTAAATTCACGTAGGATTCTAATAAATACAGTCTCTCCTTAGGATATGTTGCTGTAGTATATGAAAAGCAAAAGAGCAAAAAAGTAGAACCACCATTTGGGGTTTACTCAGAGTTTGACCTCAATCCAATAAGGTAAGTGCATTACAAGAAAGAGCCATTCCTGGCACCAAGGTTGTCTTGATACACTGTGTCTTCCTTTTTCTTTAAGTGCTGTCTTGACCCTCAGTGGGTTATCAGCTTCGATGACTTTTGTAGTATGGTTGGTAGCAGAACAAAACATATGGCAAAGAGAACAGGACAAACCAATAGTGCAAATACAGTATAATTAATATTAACAGTAAAAAATGCAATAAGATCAAGCAAACAATGAGTGTACAGAATGCTCACATTTAGTTACATTGATGCATATGAGGTAACATAGGCACACAAGGTTAACAGATTAAAGATGTTACACTAGTTGCTATTCCCCAGTTGATGACTGTTTGTAGAGTGTGATGGGTCTGTTAGTACTGGTTGTTGATAATGTGTACACAACAAAGTCTTTTCAGATCAGTCTATATGAAATATGTATTCTGCCCAAGAATGTACTTATCGATTCCTTATGAGCATTTCTAAGGGTAAAAATTAAAGCTTCTTCCCCAGAGATTAATATAGATATATATAAATTAGCATCAAAACTGAATATAATTTTCTAAGCAGATTCTAAGCAAATTTCCGCTTTCATCTCGTTATTTCTTTTTAATTGTCTTTTTTTGTACACACACACACAAATATTTTTCTTCTTCTCTACATGACTTTACCTTTCATCCTGAGTTGCATGACTAAGGCCTCTATTTATCAAGGTCTGGCGGACCTAATCCGACAGTGCGGATCAGGTCCGCCAGACCTCGCTGAATACGGAGAGCAATACGCTCTCCGTATTCAGCATTGCACCAGCAGCTCACAAGAGTTGCTGGTGCAACGCTGCCCCCTGCAGACTCGCGGCCAATGGGCCGCCAGCAGGGGGTGTCAATCAACCCGATTGTACTCGATCAGGTTGATTTCCGGCGATGTCTGTCCGCCTGCTCAGAGCAGGCGGACAGGTTATGGAGCAGCGGTCTTTGTGACCGCTGCTTCATAACTGCTTTTTCTGTTGAGTCTGAAGACTCGCCAGAACCACGGGCCTTTCGGAGCTTGATAGATAGGCCCTTAACCTCTTACCCATTGTACCCATACCTATTTATGACCTTAGTGTTAAGTTTATCTGAGTCTTTTTTGTTCAGAGAAACAGGATATGGCAGCATTTTAGAAATAAATAGGTATGCAGTGTACTGGAATCCATGCATTTACATAGATTTAAATATTAAGTAAGAGCCAATTACAATTCTTTGTACAACAGTTAAACTTTTACAAGTATCCTATTATATAAAAGGCCAAGTGTGTTTGTCCGAAGCAGTAGAGACAGCACGAGGACAAACACACCTGGCCTTACCTGAATCCATGCTGTTTGCGGCAAAACTGGACGTGGCCGGCGGGAGAATAGGCTTGGCCGGACGGGAGCGTGGGCATGGCCTGGCATGACCGGACATAGTCGGGGGTGTGGCTGGGCATGACAGGGCGTGGCCGGGCATGGTCGGCACGATAGAGAGGTGAGAGAAATAGAAAGAGAGGGGGAGAGACAAAAAGAGATAGGAAAGAGCTAAAGAGAGGGGGAAGAGCAGAAGAGAGGAGACAGTGCAGAAGAGAGGGGGGAGAGAGAGCAAAATAGAGGAGAAAGAGCAAAAGAGAGGGTAAAAGAGCAGAATAGAGGGAAGAGAGAGAAAAAGAGTGGGGGAGAGAGAGCAAAATAGAGGGGGGAGTGAGAGCAATAGAGAGGGGGAAAGAGAGAAAAAGAGGGAGGGAGAGAGAGCAAAAGAGAGGGGGGAGAGAGAGCAACAGAGAGGGGGAGAGAGAGAGCAAAAGAGAGGGATGGAGAGAGAGAGCAAAAGAGAGGGCAAGGAGAGGGGGGAGAGAGAGTAAAATAGAGGGGGGGAGAGAAAGAGCAAAAGAGAGGGATGGAGAGAAAGAGTAAAAGAGAGGGATGGAGAGAGAGAGCAAAAAAAGGAGAGAGAGACAGAGCAAAAGAGTGGGGGGAGAGAGCGCAAAAGAGAGGGGAGAGAGAGCGCAAAAGAGAAGGGGGAGAGAGCGCAAAAGAAAGGGGGAGAGATAGCGCAAAAGAGAGGGGGGAGAGAAAGAGCAAAAAAAAGGAGAGAGAGACAGAGCAAAAGAGTGGGGGAAGAGAGAGAGCACAAAAGAGAGGGGGAGAGAGAGTGCGCAAAAGAGAGGGGGGAGAGAGAGTGCAAAAAAGAGGGGGAGAGAGCAAAAAAGAGAGGGGGAGAGAGTGCAAAAGAGAGGGGGAGAGAGAGTGTGCAAAAGAGGGTGGAGAGAGAGAGCGCAAAAGAGAGAGAGAACACAAAAGAGAGGGGGGGAGAGAGAGCGCATAAAAGAGAGGGGGAGAGAGCAAAACAGAGGGGGGAGAGAAAGCAAAAGACAGGGTGAGAGAGGGAGCAAAAGAGAGGGGGGAGAGAGAGAGAGCAAAAGAGAGGTGGAGCGAGAGAGAGCGCAAACGAGAGGGGGAGAGAGCGCAAAAGAGAGGGGGAGAGAGCACAAAAGAGAGGGGGAGAGAGAGCAAAAGAGAGGGGGGGAGAAAGAGAGCAAAAGAGAGGGGGGAGAGAGAGAGCAAAAGAGAGGTGGAGCGAGAGAAAGCGCAAAAGAGAGGGGGAGAGTGTGCAAAAGAGAGGGGGAGAGAGCACAAAAGAGAGGGGGAGAGAGAGAGCAAGGGGTGGGACCACTGTACTGCAAAAAATGGCCAGTGTGTATGGGCTTTAGAACTAGTTTAATTATAAAAAGATATATCTCACCACCTGTGGCACATGTGGCATGGAGTGGAAATTATTTCAAATAAATTTTCAATTGAAATGTCACCTTGTGTTTCCATCTAGTGTTGTATATACTTTTACTGCAGTATAATAGCTTTGATGTGCTGTTCCATACTCAATATTAGATAGTGTGATGCCTTCTGAAATTCATATTCCTAATCAAAATCAACATTTTGTGGAAAAATCTTTGGAAATGTCTAAATGCAGTATTCCTTTTCCAAGTTTATTAGCATTTGCGAGGCATCAAACAGCACTTTGTGTCCCTGAAATAAAATGTAGTCCTTATTTGTTAACCTTAAGAGAATAAAACAAATCCTATATTTTTTTTTCTGTTTTTGTTTTGTTTTATAGTCTTTATCACCAAATTAATGAGTTGTATCACTATACTTTAAGGGACGCATAAATTCTGGGATGTCTGCCAACTCCTCATCCTAAATGATAAAATAATCTATAAACCTTAGCCATTAAACAATGCAAGAGACCTTTTGAAAACTGTTGATCTACAATCTAGAGCTCTGTTGCTTAGCTTTTTTTAAATAGTTGACTACTTTATATTAATATTATTTTTTATTGACTTTCATTTACAGGACCTGGGATAAAATATATATATATAACATCAAACAATACATTATTTGGCAAGACAAGTTCTTTAGCTTAGTTGTGCAAATATATTAGATCAAGAGAAAACAGAAATGCCCTTTTTTGAAAATGATGAGTGGTATAAGGATACGGAAATTGGGGCATTGTAAGCATTGGAGCTACAACTACATCCTTGATTGGATAATGTAGATCTTGAAGGTATTCTCTGGAATTTTTCTTTCTTTATAAAACTCAATAAGATGATTGTGCAGCATATGACTGGGCATACTTGACAGTGCTTTTTGTATGTTTCAAAAGACTAGATATACTTATTAGTTATACATACTTACCATTTTTGAAGACTGCCTTAATCTAAAAGTAAAGTTTTATGAGTTTCTATAAAACATTATCAAGTAAATATAATAATAATAATAATAATAATAATAAAAACAATAAAACAATAATTTCTTTCATGTAATTAGCAAGAGTCCATGAGCTAGTGACGTATGGGATATACATTCCTACCAGGAGGGGCAAAGTTTCCCAAACCTCAAAATGCCTATAAATACACCCCTCACCACACCCACAAATCAGTTTTACAAACTTTGCCTCCTATGGAGGTGGTGAAGTAAGTTTGTGCTAGATTCTACGTTGATATGCGCTCTGCAGCAGGTTGGAGCCCGGTTTTCCTCTCAGCGTGCAGTGAATGTCAGAGGGATGTGAGGAGAGTATTGCCTATTTGAATTCAATGATCTCCTTCTACGGGGTCTATTTCATAGGTTCTCTGTTATCGGTCGTAGAGATTCATCTCTTACCTCCCTTTTCAGATCGACGATATACTCTTATATATACCATTACCTCTACTGATTCTCGTTTCAGTACTGGTTTGGCTTTCTACTACATGTAGATGAGTGTCCTGGGGTAAGTAAGTCTTATTTTCTGGGACACTCTAAGCTATGGTTGGGCACTTTTATATAAAGTTCTAAATATATGTATTCAAACATTTATTTGCCTTGACTCAGGATGTTCAAACATTCCTTATTTCAGACAGTCAGTTTCATATTTGGGATAATGCATATGAATAAAAAATTTTCTTACCTTAAAATTTGACTTTTTTCCCTGTGGGCTGTTACGCTTGTGGGGGCTGAAAATGCTTCATTTTATTGCGTCATTCTTGGCGCAGACTTTTTTGGCGCAAATTTTTTTTTCTGTTTCCGGCGTCATACGTTTCGCCGGAAGTTGCGTCATCTTTGACGTTTTTTGCGCCAAAAGTGTCGGCGTTCCGGATGTGGCGTCATTCTTGGCGCCAAAAGCATTTAGGCGCCAAATAATGTGGGCGTCTTTTTTGGCGCTAAAAAATATGGGCGTCACTATTGTCTCCACATTATTTAAGTCTCATTATTTATTGCTTCTGGTTGCTAGAAGCTTGTTCACTGGCATTTTTTACCATTCCCGAAACTGTCATTTAAGGAATTTGATCAATTTTGCTTTATATGTTGTTTTTTCTATTACATATTGCAAGATGTCCCAGATTGACACTGAGTTAGAAGATACTTCTGGAAAAACGCTGCCTGGTGCTGGATCGACCAAAGTTAAGTGTATCTGCTGTAAACTTGTGGTATCTGTTCCTCCAGCTGTTGTTTGTAATGAATGTCATGACAAACTTGTTAATGCAGATAATATTTCCTTTAGTAATGTTACATTACCTGTTGCTGTTCCATCAACATCTAATACTCAGAGTGTTCCTGTTAAAATAAGAGATTTTGTTTCTAAATCCATTAAGAAGGCCATGTCTGTTATTCCTCCTTCTAGTAATCGTAAAAGGTCTTTTAAAACTTCTCATTTTTCAGATGAATTTTTAAATGAACATCATCATTCTGATTCTGATAATGGTTCCTCTGGTTCAGAGGATTCTGTCTCAGAGGTTGATGCTGATAAATCTTCATATTTATTCAAAATGGAATTTATTCGTTCTTTACTTAAAGAAGTCTTAATTGCATTAGAAATAGAGGATTCTGGTCCTCTTGATACTAAATCTAAACGTTTAAATAAGGTTTTTAAATCTCCTGTAGTTATTCCAGAAGTTTTTCCTGTCCCTGATGCTATTTCTGAAGTAATCTCCAGGGAATGGAATAATTTGGGTAATTCATTTACTCCTTCTAAACGTTTTAAGCAATTATATCCTGTGCCATCTGACAGATTAGAGTTTTGGGACTAAATCCCTAAAGTTGATGGGGCTATCTCTACTCTTGCTAAACGTACTACTATTCCTACGGCAGATAGTACTTCCTTTAAGGATCCTTTAGATAGGAAAATTGAATCCTTTCTAAGAAAAGCTTACTTATGTTCAGGTAATCTTCTTAGACCTGCTATATCTTTAGCGGATGTTGCTGCAGCTTCAACTTTTTGGTTAGAAGCTTTAGCGCAACAAGTAACAGATCATAATTCTCATAGCATTGTTAATCTTCTTCAACATGCTAATAACTTTATTTGTGATGCCATCTTTGATATCATTAGAGTTGATGTCAGGTATATGTCTCTAGCTATTTTAGCTAGAAGAGCTTTATGGCTTAAAACTTGGAATGCTGATATGTCTTCTAAGTCAACTTTACTTTCCCTTTCTTTCCAGGGTAATAAATTATTTGGTTCTCAGTTGGATTCTATTATCTCAACTGTTACTGGAGGGAAAGGAACTTTTTTACCACAGGATAAAAAATCTAAAGGTAAATTTAGGTCTAATAATCGTTTTTGTTCCTTTCGTCACAATAAGGAACAAAAACCTGATCCTTCACCCACAGGAGCGGTATCAGTTTGGAAACCATCTCCAGTCTGGAATAAATCCAAGCCTTTTAGAAAACCAAAGCCAGCTCCCAAGTCTACAATAGATTTACAGGATGCATATCTGCATATTCCGATTCATCCAGATCACTATCAGTTTCTGAGATTCTCTTTCCTAGACAAGCATTACCAGTTTGTGGCTCTGCCGTTTGGCCTAGCAACAGCTCCAACAATTTTTACAAAGGTTCTCGGTGCCCTTCTGTCTGTAATCAGAGAACAGGGTATTGTGGTATTTCCTTATTTGGACGATATCTTGGTACTTGCTCCGTCTTCACATTTAGCAGAATCTCATACGAATCGACTTGTGTTGTTTCTTCAAGATCATGGTTGGAGGATCAATTTACCGAAAAGTTCATTGATTCCTCAGACAAGGGTAACCTTTTTAGGTTTCCAGATAGATTCAGTGTCCATGACTCTGTCTCTGACAGACAAGAGACGTCTAAAATTGATTTCAGCTTGTCGAAACCTTCAATCACAATCATTCCCTTCGGTAGCCTTATGCATGGAAATTCTAGGTCTTATGACTGCTGCATCAGACGCGATCCCCTTTGCTCGTTTTCACATGCGACCTCTTCAGCTCTGTATGCTGAACCAATGGTGCAGGGATTACACAAAGATATCTCAAGTAATATCTTTGAAACCGATTGTACGACACTCTCTGACGTGGTGGACAGATCATCATCGTTTAGTTCAGGGGGCTTCTTTTGTTCTTCCGACCTGGACTGTAATTTCAACAGATGCAAGTCTGACAGGTTGGGGAGCTGTTTGGGGGTCTCTGACAGCACAAGGGGTTTGGGAATCTCAGGAGGTGAGATTACCAAACAATATTTTGGAACTCCGTGCAATTTTCAGAGCTCTTCAGTCATGGCCTCTTCTAAAGAGAGAATCGTTCATTTGTTTTCAGACAGACAATGTCACAACTGTGGCATACATCAATCATCAAGGAGGGACTCACAGTCCTCTGGCTATGAAAGAAGTATCTTGGATACTGGTATGGACGGAATCCAGCTCCTGTCTAGTTTCTGCGGTTCATATCCCAGGTATAGACAATTGGGAAGCGGATTATCTCAGTCGCCAAACGTTATATCCGGGCGAATGGTCTCTTCATCCAGAGGTATTTCTTCAGATTGTTCAAATGTGGGGACTTCCAGTAATAGATCTTATGGCTTCTCATCTAAACAAGAAACTTCCCAGGTATCTGTCCAGATCCAGGGATCCTCAAGCGGAAGCAGTGGATGCATTGTCACTTCCTTGGAAGTATCATCCTGCCTATATCTTTCCGCCTCTAGTTCTTCTTCCAAGAGTAATCTCCAAGATTCTGAAGGAATGCTCGTTTGTTCTGCTGGTGGCTCCAGCATGGCCTCACAGGTTTTGGTATGCGGATCTTGTCCGGATGGCCTCTTGCCAACTGTGGACTCTTCCGTTAAGACCAGACCTTCTGTCGCAAGGTCCTTTTTTCCATCAGGATCTCAAATCCTTAAATTTAAAGGTATGGAGATTGAACGCTTGATTCTTAGTCAAAGAGGTTTCTCTGACTCTGTGATTAATACTATGTTACAGGCTCGTAAATCTGTATCTAGGAAGATATATTATAGAGTCTGGAAGACTTACATTTCTTGGTGTCTTTCTCATCATTTTTCCTGGCATTCTTTTAGAATTCCGAGAATTTTACAGTTTCTTCAGGATGGTTTGGATAAAGGTTTGTCTGCAAGTTCCTTGAAAGGACAAATCTCTGCTCTTTCTGTTCTTTTTCACAGAAAGATTGCTAATCTTCCTGATATTCATTGTTTTGTACAAGCTTTGGTTCGTATAAAACCTGTCATTAAGTCAATTTCTCCTCCTTGGAGTTTGAATTTGGTTCTGGGGGCTCTTCAAGCAACTCCGTTTGAACCTATGCATTCATTGGACATTAAATTACTTTCTTGGAAAGTTTTGTTTCTTTTGGCCATCTCTTCTGCTAGAAGAGTTTCTGAATTATCTGCTCTTTCTTGTGAGTCTCCTTTTCTGATTTTTCATCAGGATAAGGCGGTGTTGCGAACTTCTTTTAAATTTTTACCTAAGGTTGTGAATTCTAACAACATTAGTAGAGAAATTGTGGTTCCTTCATTATGTCCTAATCCTAAGAATTCTAAGGAGAAATCATTGCATTCTTTGGATGTAGTTAGAGCTTTGAAATATTATGTTGACGCTACTAAGAATTTCCGAAAGACTTCTAGTCTATTTGTTATCTTTTCCGGTTCTAGGAAAGGTCAGAAGGCCTCTGCCATTTCTTTGGCATCTTAGTTAAAATCTTTAATTCATCATGCCTATGTCGAGTCGGGTAAAACTCCGCCTCAAAGGATTACAGCTCATTCTACTAGGTCAGTTTCTACTTCCTGGGCATTTAGGAATGAAGCTTCGGTCGATCAGATTTGCAAAGCAGCAACTTGGTCTTCTTTGCATACTTTTACTAAATTCTACCATTTTGATGTGTTTTCTTCTTCTGAAGCAGTTTTTGGTAGAAAAGTACTTCAGGCAGCTGTTTAAGTTTGATTCTTCTGCTTATAATTTCAGTTTTTTTCATTATAAGATTTAAACTTTATTTTGGGTGTGGATTATTTTCAGCGGAATTGGCTGTCTTTATTTTATCCCTCCCTCTCTAGTGACTCTTGCGTGGAAGATCCACATCTTGGGTAGTCATTATCCCATACGTCACTAGCTCATGGACTCTTGCTAATTACATGAAAGAAAACATAATTTATGTAAGAACTTACCTGATAAATTCATTTCTTTCATATTAGCAAGAGTCCATGAGGCCCACCCTTTTTGTGGTGGTTATGACTTTTTTGTATAAAGCACAATTATTCCAATTCCTTATTTTTTATGCTTTCGCACTTTTTTCTTATCACCCCACTTCTTGGCTATGCGTTAAACTGATTTGTGGGTGTGGTGAGGGGTGTATTTATAGGCATTTTGAGGTTTGGGAAACTTTGCCCCTCCTGGTAGGAATGTATATCCCATACGTCACTAGCTCATGGACTCTTGCTAATATGAAAGAAATGAATTTATCAGGTAAGTTCTTACATAAATTATGTTTTTCTCTTTCTGGTAAAGTTGATTAGCAAACAATAAATAAAAAATAAATAGATACATACATAAACACACACACACATATATATATATATATATATATATATATATATATATATATATATATATATACCTAAATATATAAATATATTGGAAAAATGTTGGAATAAAATGTTACAATAAAAACTTGAAAATTAATATCGTTCAAATTGTTTAGTTAAGGCTTCTATCTTTAGGTTTACATTGTCATTTAATATATACGTTAATCTATAAAATATCTAGATTAGCTTTGGCTGTATATGTATATTTTTCTCCTCCTTATCAACCATCATAAAGTCAACACTTCTTAAAGATTAAAAATTGTTTGTTACTTTATGTAAATGATAGTTGTATTTTTTAAAAAAACTTTTTTTTTGTTTCAAAAATGCACAGTAATCTGTACACAAACAAACATTTAACATAATTATAGAATTAAGTCACCAATTTATTAGCACAGTAGAGAACAATAATATTGTACTATGTATATATCAATATAAGAAAAATAGAAGTATTGAGTGTTTCAAACAGTACTGCCTCTTTAAAAATCAATCACTGGAATGTTATGCACCTAAGTCTTGATTTACTCACAACCTATAAATGGTAAGCCTTAATTATGTGTTTAATCACTTGGCTTGAGAAAGGGCAAAGCCCGAAACGTCGCCTATGTCTTTTTGCTTGAAATAAACCACAAAGAACGTTATTTCTGCTGCAGCTTTTTTTCTAATTCTATACTGTATATATATATATATATATATATATATATATATATATATATATATATGTATATATATATATATATATATATATATATATATATACACACACATATAAAATGCAAAGTTTATGAATTAAATTAAAGGTGATTCATAAAACAATGAGCAAATATCTGTAGCAAAGAGGCATTTTTTTTCAAAGATAAGAGGAATTTTAACCAAGTCATTTAGTTTGTGAATGCTTCCATGCCAGAAAATCCTGCAAATGGTTCTCTACACTCAATTACCAGTCTATATATCTAAAGTGAGAGGGCTGGGATGGCATATTTTAATGGGCTACAAAACACTGTTCTGCTGGTTGCACAAATGAATATATCACAAACGATGGGCTTTCCATCACTGAATAAGTCGTGCTGCTCTCTCTTTTGTAGCAGCGCATGAAGTCATAAAATCTCAGAAAATATGATGTTTAATACAGATTTTACAAGCATCAAAATGATGTATTTTCCTCTTCTGATAAATAATATTAGGAGAAAACATGTCATATTATGCTGGATGTGTACAAGTACATTAACGTATCATTATGGTACACGTCTAATAAAGTTTCATATTTAGATATAACAGTACTTTTATGGAAATTAAAAGCCATGGTATCAGTAGAACAGGCAAGTTAATGTAGTGTAGCTTTTGTTGGCATCTTATCTTCAAGGGTCCCTCAGTTCGTCACTCCAGGAAGTCCTTCGTTATCAAAGGAATGTTTAATGTATTAAGGCAAAGTAATGTTAAAAATGGCACCCTAAGAAATGTCATATAAATATGTCAAACTCCACAACACACACATATGAATGTTTATGAATGCAAACTTTGCTATATTAATAATATATTACTCTTGCAGAATTTACAATGCCGAATTTATTGAAACATATCAATGAACCATAAAAATGTTTGGATCATCAGCCAGCTAATCACATTGTAAAGTCATATTTTATAAATACAAAGTATATATTAGCAATTAAGCTGCTGGAAAAAGCTGTGTATAAAAGTAAATGGTAACCCATAGTTTAAACTATTGCAATGGCTTGTCACTTAGAATGTTGCCCTCTCTTTGATATGCATATTGTGCAACATTTTGGGTTTAATGACCCTTTAAATTTTGTATTTACATTATTATGGCATGTCACAAAAACACATAATTTCAATGTCATTACACAAGCATGGGAAGTATGAGAAAGTGTTTAGTGTCAGTCACCAGATCTCAATCCAATACAGCACTTTTGAGATATGGTAGAAGAGGTTATTTGCAGCAAGAATCTGCAGCAATTGTGTGATGTTATCACGTCAACATGAACCAGAAAATCTAAGAAATATTCCCAAAGCTTTGTTGAATCCATGCTATGAGGAATTCAGTCCAGTATTAGAAATGTACATCTAACAAAGTATGTATATGGTATATATACAAAGACAGATACATAGATACATAGGATCAAAACCTCTGCTCTGGTAAGATGATCTAATTATTCTAATACATCTCGTACATACCACAAGGTCCCTCAAATACTTAGATCTTCAGAGTTGTTTATCTCTGTATGCAGAGTTCTGGATGTGAAGGAGAGACACCTACATTGCAAAATAATGCTCAAATAAACCCCTAACAATTTTGGCGAGATTTTTCTCTATGCCGGTAAGTTTTTGATCGTCATGTCCTTAGTGAGAGAGATAGAGACTTTGTGATTTAGCATTTTTATATAAAATAGTAAAGTTGGATATTGAAAATAAGCATTTTTTAATACTGATAGTTAGAAGTAGCTCTAAAGTAAACCCTATACATATATCTATGATTCTTTGTGTATTCTGGATATTCTGCATTATTTATCATCTTTATTATTTATCATCTTCAATGTAACAATTAAGATAGCAATATAAAGGAGATTCACTAGATGTAGTATTTTAACATGATTTATTTTCTCTTCCCAGTGTTCCCACTACCAAAAAGGTTAGGATTCAATATGAAGTTCTAAACTTGCCCACAGAGGCCATCTGATTCTTTGTCTGGAAGTCAATAAATCCCAAGGACAATTTTGTTATATCTAGGTCACTAAATGAATTATAAAACTCATAAACAAACAACTGTTGGAAATACTAAGCAATGTAAGAAGAAATAAGACATTTGGTCGCAAGAAATAGTCTTAGTTTATCTTGACTATTTGCCATGCACTTGTAAGCAGTGATTACAAAGTGTGAAATAAATTTAATTTTTGAGAGTTGATTTTAACTGAACAGTATTATGTTGTCAAAGTGACACATAACTCCAATATTTGTATTATGCACATAAACACACCTTGGCTGTGAAACTAGGCTGAAACCCAACAAAGCATTATGCATTTAAGTCCAGTCTCGCAGCTAATGAGTTAAGCATTAAATTTAAATTTTAAAAGTATTTTAGCTTGTTTTTAATATGCCCCACTCTTGGGGATTTTTTATTATATTTGTGCAGATTTATTGTCCTATATTGCACTCTACAAGCTTAAAAACAGAAACAAATTACATAGATAGAAAGATAGATAGATAGATAGACAGACAGATAGATAGATAGATAGATAGATAGATGATAGATAGATAGATCAAAACATTTTAGCATGTTTTTAATATGCTTTAGAAATGTTTCAACTATTGGTGATTTTGCATTATTTGTGTGTACAGAGATTTATTTACCTATATTGCACTCTACAAGTTTAATAACAGAGACAGAAATATAGAGACAGATTATATAGAGAAATAGATAAAAAGATAAATAGATAGATGATAGATATTTTTGCTAATTTGTTTTCATACACTAAAACAATATTTTCTCTGGTTTTAAGCTTAGTTTTTTTGTTGTATTTTCATTAAAAATCAGCTAGGAAGGAAATATTAAGGATAAAAAGTGATTCAATATTAAAGACCAAAGCAGGTCTTATGGTGGTAGTTCAACGAAGAGCTAGACTACAAGTAGCACAGTAAATTATGCACTTGAGCAATATTGTTTTTTACGTCATTCTGCGCTCAATGGAAATAGGATGCATATTACCAGTTGAATATAAACGTAATTGTGTGCAATCGCATTTTATGCTTGTGGGGTTAGTGTGACTGAAAACCTCATGTAAAGGGTAGTGTTTTAAAAACTTTGCATAAAACACAACATAAATACATATGTATTTATACATATATATGTGTTTTACTTTATATTTACTGTACTTATTTAACATATAGAGAAATATGTTCTATATATTTATAAATTGATATTGCTATATATATATCTATATATCTATATATCTATATATATATATATATATATATATATATATATATATATATATTCATGTATATATATATATAGGTATAGATATATATTGTACCAAAAAAACATCAGATATATGTAGAAATATGTATTTTTGTATAAATAGAATATATTCTGTATTGCAATGTGAAATATTCATACTTTCATGTCGGGTTAGCGCACATGACAACATGCAATCAGATTTGTGTGAGAGTAAGGTGTGTTTTTCTCCACTTTTTATCTCTATTGACTTCTATGGGGGAATACGTGAACGTGCATGCAATATTCTAAGTTCAGCTTTTTGCACTTTCAACTCATAATATGAGTACAACCCGATGAGTGCAAAAAAACTTACTTCTAGTGCATTAATTAGCGCTCCATTTGTAATCTGGCCCTAAGCTGGTAGACATGGATATGAAGGGATAGTGAAACTTGAGTTGAGGATAGCTCTCTGATAGAGCAACAGGGTTCACGTTTACATAGGAACAGGTGGTCGTGTTAGGCACAGATGGAGATTCTTACATGGAATGTCCATGAAATTTTCTGTTGGGAAAAACACCTGGTAAGACCAGGTAGGGATGTTCAGGTATTGTTATGCACTTCATCCATTTGCATCATATCTATATAGACGTCATTTTTATTGTTGGTATTGATGAAGGGAAGTAATACTTACAAGACATCATATACAACTTTACGTCAGGCATTTTCCAAAAAAACACTAGCTAATGATTGTTAACTGACTAATACTATGTTACAAAAATACAGATATGCCATATTTAATCAACATTCTAACACATTGAGGTCTATTTAACAAATGTCTTGCGGACCTGATCCAACAGTGCGGATCAGGTCTGCAAGAAATCGCTGAATGAGGAGAGCAATACGCTCTCTGTATTCAGCATTGCTCTTGTGAGCTGCTGGTGCAACGCTGTCCCCTGCTGACTCTCGGCCAATGGGCCGCCAGCAAGGAGGTGTCAATCAACCCGATCGTTCTCGATCGGGTTGAATTCCGGCGATTCCTGTCCGCCTCATCAGAGCAGGCGGACAGGGTTATGGAGCAGCGGTCTTTGTGACCATTGCTCCATAACTTGTGTTTCTGGCGAGTCTGAAGACTCGCCAGAAACACGGGACGTCAAGCTCCATTCGGAGCTTGATAGATAGACCCCAATGAGTTATGCTTTATGAATATTCTAGATAAACTCTGTATATTTGTATTTATGTTGGCAACATTTTTAAGTGGCATTTTTAACTATAGCCTAGTTTAATAGTGGTGAACATATTACACAAATGACAGGGACACACATAGCATACTGTATTTTCTGGTAATCCCCCTCTGAGAGAATGCCATACTGCTTGATTTCATAGGCTGCCTTGCATTGCTTAATAAATTATTTTTCTTAGGAATCCAAATATCCATTGTACATATAAACAACTAAGCCAAATATAATGGATGGCAAAGTACAATTAAAGTGACAGTCTACTCCAGAATTTGTATTATTTAAAAAGATAGATAATCCCTGTATTACCCATTCCCCAGTTTTGCATAACCAACACAATTATATTAATGTCCTTTTTACCTCTGTGTGTATCTAAGCCTCTGCAGACTGCCCCTTATTTAAATTATTTTGACAGACTTGCTATTTAGCAAATCAGTGCTAACTCATAGGTAACTCCACAGTAGTGAGTACAATATTATCTATGTGGCACACATGAATGCAGTGAGATAAGAGGTGTCCGTGGTCTTAGAAATTAGCATCTGAGCTTACCTAGGGGTAGATTTCAACAAAGAGAACAAAACAAATTTGATGATAAAAGTAAATTTATATAGTCTTTTAAAATTGCATGCTCTATCTGAATCATAAAAGCTTAATTTTGATTAGGCTGTCCCTTTAAAATTTGAAAAGGTACTATTGGTACTTAAAATAATATTTTACAAGATTAACTCCAAATTGGGCACACACTTTTAACATATTGTACCACTCTTGGCCTAGTTAACAAAGCTATCCAATAGCTTTCTTTATTGTGTAATATGATATTAATGTAAACATATTTTTGATATATCTCCAATTGATAAAGAATATGGTTTTCAACATTGCTAAAAGTTTGTAAATCTCTCCAATATAAAAAGAAATATATTGACATTTTTGTGGCTTAAGTCAAAGTAATATAAATTAATCATTTTAATTAAAACAATTATATGTATCAAAGGTAAAAAGTACACCTACTTGGATCTGATAATATGGAATCTGTTTTCGGCAAGAACTGGTCACAGCGCACACCTTGATAGCCCTCTTTGCACCTGTAGGAAAGTGACAAAAATATTTAGTTTGCATAATTGGGAAAAATATGCTAACGCACAAATAGCAATGCTTATTATACATTATTGCCTAAAGATAGATATGTTGTATATAAACATTAAAATATGACATTATTTGCATAAATAAATATATATTAATAAATATTGTAACAAGTTGTCATGTAATATAGAAAATGTTGCATATCTAAAAAAATTAAAAAATTTAAATTTAAATCCAAAAGGGGCACGTTTTACCCTATCATTCATATGTCAAACAGCCCTAATTAAGGGTCAGATTACGAGTAGAGCGCTAACAGTTACATGCAAGCGATAAGGGGTTTATCGCGGGTGTTTGCGCTCATTGGGTTTACCGCCATTGTGTTCAAGATTAACGCTAAAATAATTACTGCGTCCTCAGAGCTCTGGTTAAGTGCCAAAAAAAAAAAAACATTCATTATAACACTATCTAATAAAAATTATTTTTAAAAAAAGTATTGCACACAAAAGTTATAAGGGCTCAGAGATATTAGGTCTCAAATGTTAAAAAAAAAAGCAGCCAAAGGGCTTTAACATAGAGATTCGCTGTGCAAGGCTTTGTATTGTATTGGGGTGATTTTAATCCGCAATCTTTTAAGTGGCAGACAGGTTAAGGAGCACTGCAACTTAACGTTTATTTTAATCAAGCCTGAAATGGTGGGACCCAACACAGCTTGATAAATGGAGCCCTATGGCTTAATCGGGAAGCAACATTTTCTTTTTTCTTAAACTTTTGTTATGAGTATGTTTTTAAAAAGAGACATACTTTTTCTTCTATAGTTTATATTTATTTATTTTTTTAGCATTTTATTTTCTGTAAAATGTAGCAGCAAAATAAATGAAAATTAGAACAAGCCCATATATACTATATATATATATATATATATATATATATATATATATATATATATATATATATATTAGAGATGGGCGAATGTGTTTATATCCAAATTCGAATGTTAGAACGAATGTTATTGTAGAAATTCGATTTACATAATAGAATGTTGATAAGAACGAATATTCTTAAAAATTCGATTTTCGAATGTTATTTACAGTTTTTGAATGTCACATTTGAATTTGAATGTTACATTCGAATATCACATTCAAATTTGAATATTACATTTATAAACCACAAATGTAGACTAGAAACACTATTTCGAATGTCACATTTGAATCGAATATCACATTTGAATCAAATGTCACAATCGAATTCGAATATTACATTTATAAAACACAGTATTAGACTGGAAATACTATTTCGAATTTGAATGTCACATTCAAATCGAATATCACATTCAAATCAAATATCACATTTAAAACACAGTATTAGACTAGAAATACAATTTCAAATTCGAATGTGACATTCGAATTTGAATGTAGCATTCAAATTTGAATGTAGCACTCGAATTTGAATATTACATTTATTAAACACAGTTGTAGACTAGAAATACTATTTCAAATTTGAATGTCACATTCAAATTCGAATATTACATTTCGAAATTGAATGAATACATAGCTAAACATTCTATTATTTGAACGAATATTTTCGAATTTTATTGAAAAATTCAAAAACGAAAATTCGAAAATAGAATGTTAGAATGTTATATAAACATTTTGAAATTCGATTCGGACGAACGAATGTATCAAAATTCGTTTTAAATTTCGAATTTTTAGAAACATTCGCCCATCCCTAATATATATAAACTTTCCAACCCTGCAACTTTTATAAAAGCCCAGTGTAGACCGCTCACAAAATTAAAGTGAGGCAAAAAAATGGAAAAAAAAACCCTACTTATTATACTTATTTCAGTGCAGTAAGGATTTTGCAGAAGCAGTGCTAGCTTTGAAGAAAAAGTTGATGAATAAATAATGAAAGTATATTGTTTTTTCATTTCACATAATTAAACATTATATATTACAGCCTCTTACGGTTTAATATCACTTTAAATCTATAGTAGAACTTACAAGCAGCGCATGACTAAGTACAACCTAGAACTCTACTAGTCAAATCCATTTTCCAAAAAAAAAAATTGTAAGTACTGTAATATACCAAACATTCTCATTTTTATAGAACAAAGAAGATTTTTAGAATCATGTCCCAAACCTTTTTCTTTCATGATACAGACAGAGCATGTGATTTTAAACAACTTTATAATTTAATTATATTATCAATTTTTCTTAGTTCTCTAGGTATTTTTTTGTTAAAAAACAGGGGCGTATGCTTTGGAACCAGCCCATTTCTTAAGCACTCCATTTGCAAGAACACTAGATAGCAACACTATTTCCTGCCAATTAGTGCCCCATACACCTACCTATGTATCACTTCAGCACAGAATATCATGAACAAAGCAAATTTGATTATTGAAGTAAATAGGAAACTTTTTTTAAATGGCATGTTCTGTCTGAATAACAAAATATTTTTTTGTGTGTGTTATATCCTCTTAATGTCATTCCAGTTTCTTTTAACTTAAGTCTGCATATTTTTTGCAGAGTGCAGCGTATGGTCTGAGCACTGACAAGCTGAACCCCACCACTTAAACCTCTGCAGCAATTCAGGCAGCACTCATCCATCTATTTCCCAAAAAAATCTCTGGATATGACGCTGAGCATGTTCACTCAGCATCTTTGGTCGACCATGGTGAGGCCTGTTCTGAGTGAAACCGATGTATGGTCCTGCCCACCGTGCTGCAGATCAGTTTCAGGGTCCTAGCAATCTTCTTATAGCCTAGGCCATCTTTATGTAGATCAACAATTCTTTTTTTCAGATCCTCAGAGAGTTCTTTGCCATTAGGTTCCATGTTGAACTTCCAGTGACCAGTATGAGAGTGTGTGAGAATTATAACACCAAATTTAACAAAGCTGCTCCCCATTCACACCTGAGACCTTGTAACACTAATGAGTCACATGACACCCAAGAGGGAAAATGGCTAATTGGGCCCAATTTGGACATTTCCACTTAGGGGTGTACCCCCTTTTGTTGCCAATGGTTTAGACATTAAGGCTGTGTGTTGAGTTATTTTGAGCGGACAGTAAATTTACACTGTGATACAGTCTGTACACTCCCTACTTTACATTGTAGCAAAGTGTCATTTTGTCAGTGTTGTCACATGAAAAGATATAATAAAATTTACAAGAATGTGAGGAGTGAATAGTATATTATAGTATATACTTGTTTAAAAATATTCTAACATGCTATACACAAATGGTCCTTGCTCTGAACATTGGACAAAGTTAATATATCATATTTCTTCATGACATGGTCCCTTTTAAATAACAGATACATTTATTTAAATGTTACTGATCTGAGAAGTGTAGAAGAACAAGGATAGTAATATGCTGAATGTTATCAGCTCAGTATAAATTATTTTTCAATCTTTTTGACACTCTGCAAGGTTATACATAACTGTGCACAATGTTTGATTACTCTGATAAGTTAAACACAATTCTTATTTGCCTCTGCCAGGGACAGAGCACATATTACCATAACACAAATAAATCCATCATGCATCTAATTCCTCTTTAATTCAGGCAATGTTATTGCCTATTATTAAACTTTATAAAGTGTTTGTCTTTATCATGGAGCATGGATTAATGAATGCTAATGATGGTTATCTTCAGGAAAACACATCCATTATTGTTTTGCTGGATAAAATTTGTTGCTAGGAGACACTTTATTTATTTGTCTATTAAATGCTCTGTCATTCCAAGTGCTGTAAGTAAAGACATCAAAACAAAACTCTTTATCAAAACCAAAGTGATATAGGAACAAAAAACAATATGTATGCTTACTTGATAAATGCATTTCTTTCAGGGTGGTGAGAGTCCACGATTCATTACACAGGGGATTCAACTCTTGGCCACTAAAGGAGGCAAATATCCCAAAACCTTCTAGAGCAATTCATCCTTACAACTTCACTGGTATGCTAGTCTTACATATAGACAAGTAGGAAAAATAGCAAGAAAGGTAGGATAGGACAAAGCAGGGAAAATAGAGGTGCAAAAATGGAACTGCTACAAGAGAACACAATCTTCAATTATGAAAAAACTGGGCAGGGCTCGTGGACTTTTACCACCATTATTCAAAAGAATGTATCAGGTAAGCATACATTTTGCTTTCTTTCATAAGGTGGTGAGAGTCCACAATTCATTATGCATGGGAACTAATTCCCAAGTACAAAAGTCAACAAGAATATGGATAATATTTTTTTGCAAAGGCAGGCACCTATTTTCCAGACACTGTTGCCTGGAGGATCTTCCTACCAAAGGCCACTTCAGAAGAAGCAAAAACATCAAAATATTAGAATTTAGTAAAAGTATGTAGTGATGACCATGTTGCTGCCTAACAAATTTGTTCTACAGAAGCCTTGTTCTTAAACACCAAGAAAGTAGACTAGAAAATAATATGGTAGAATGGGCTGTAATGTGCTTTGTGGGAGACTTTCATGTCTCCAAGTAAGCCTTGTGAATCAGAAGTTTAACCAAGACGTCAAAATAGTGGCAGATGTCCTCTGGCCTATATGTGGACCAGAAAAATTAATAAATAGTTTAGAGGACTGCCTAAAATCCAAATTATTAAGACTTCCTTTGGAATTTTGAGGATTAGGACATAGAGAAAGAACAACAATTTATTAATTGATGTTATCGGAAGACACAACGTTTGGCAAAAAATCAAATTGTCTTTAAAACTGACTTATCTTGGTAAAAAATAAGATAAGGAGGGTTACTGGAAAGAGCAGGCAATTCTGATACTCTTCTAGCACATAATATTGCCAAAGAAATAATACTTTCCAAGATATACAGTTAATGTCAAGAGAATGCATGGGTTTAAAGGGAGGAATCTGCAAAATTATAATAACCAAATTTAGATTCCATGGAGGAGATATTAACTTGGACAGTTTAGTCCAAAATAAACTTTCATGATTCAGATAGGGCATGTCATTTAAAAAAAAAATCTAATTTACTTATGTCACCAATTTTGCTTTGTTCTCTTGGTATTCTTAGACCTTGAAGGCTGCCTCTTTTCTGAATGCATTTTGACAGTGTTTCAACACTAGAGGGTGTTTGTTCATATGTGTCATATAGATAACACAGTGTTCACTCCCGTGGAGTTACCTAGGAGACAGCCCTGTTTGATTAAAATGCAAATCTGTCAAAAGAACTGAAATAAGGGGGCGAATTGCAGAGGCTTCTATCCAAGATAATCACAGAGGTAAAAAGTGTATTACTATAACTATGCTTGGTATGCAAAACTAGGGAATGGGTAATAAAGGGATTATCTATCTTTTAAAACAATAACAATTCTGATGTAGGCTGTCCCTTTAATAAATGGTCTAAGTGAAACACAATTCTCATTTGAACAAGATTTAATGGAAGAAACTAATAGATGTATGCTCTAAAAATACACAGAGTATATTTCCTCTATGTATTTTTAGAGCATACATCTAATAACAATACTTATCATCTAATGTAACATCTAAAAATGACCCCTTAAAGATTGGATAAGAATCCTTTAATATAGCTTCTGATGGTTTCTCCCATGAAAGGTGTCCTATAATATTTTTTTTTAACATAAGTGTTTTTAGCACAAGTGGTTCTATGTGTAATTTTAAACAGAGTGAACTAAATGCGATATTAGATTTACGATAATAAACTTTTGTACTAAGGGACTATACATAGAAGGAAATACAATGGTCCTTTTAAATACATATATGACAAAAAGCTGTTTTCTTAACCAATTGGCCCCAGCTCAGAAAGCAATCAGGAGTAAGCATACTTATGGACTTTATAGGACAGAGAGTGGACATGCCTCTGACAAAGTAGGGAGGAAATCCACAAAATATTACACACTAGAGACATTTAGTAAAACAAACCCCAATTCTTGAAATTTGAGGAAAGCGTACCCGCTGCTGAGAGATCACGGAGAGAAACACTGCCTTATGTCAGCTTTGGAACACTTAAATAAAACTAACAATAAAGGCTGCTTTCGCACAGTGGTAAAAAAATTAATTGCCGCCTAGTCAAACAACTATTGCGCAGATGAGAAACCTATAAGTAGTAGAAGAGTGCTAACTCAATACAGGACCGCACCACAGTAATGCACATCAGCTTCTCATCCTGGTATGTAAGAAGCTGGTGAATGATATAAACAGCAAGGGAAAAATGCCAAAGAAAGTAAAAGCGCTATAGTCAGGAAAGTGATTAAAGCTGACAAAAAGCAAACAAACCCAGAGCCATCATACAATATTTAAAGCTTACATACCGATATAACCACTAAGTCGCTATGTAAAACACAGGCTGAGCTTGGAGAGAACTGTTTAATATACCATTGCAAACCCAGGAACAACAGCTTCTAACTGTAAATTATAAATTTAAAGTAAAAGTAAAGTGTGCACATCAAACAGAGACACACAGACACAAAGCAGGCATTATCACACTAGGCACATAAGGTCTGGTATAATAAAGTCCCCTAGCTATGATGTAGTATTGCAAATGTATCTACTAATAGCCTATGGGCAATGTGAATGCCAAAAAATTAATACTTACCTGCCAAGCACCCAGTTCACTTTGCTTACCAGCTGCAGAAATGATTGCCTCCAGTAGATAGCCCATCCAGTGAGGAGCACATTACAGCAGAGGATATATACGTTAGGAGTATATGGATGACCCAAGAGTAGGGGGTTAAGGGACCAGTCCCCACGATACCTGTGGCAGGCCTGTAACTAACTCCTCAATGGGAATAATTGTGTCATGACACCATACTCCAAGCTTCCCTCTGTCTTTCAGTAAAAGTTCTATGAGGGGGAAAATGGGCCTCAAATCAGCGTGAGAACCCCTCTTAATGAAGAATCTAGAGCACCTCAATTATTCACCTTCCTCCTGGGAGGCAAAGATTAGACTAGCATATCAGTGAGGTGGGATAGATTAAATGTTCTTGATAGTTTTAGGAATCTTTGCCTCCTCCTAGTGGCCAGGGGTTGCATCCCATGCATAATGGATCATGGACTCTCACCACCTTATAAAAGAAAAAAGCATGATCATAAGTGATGATTTTCTGGATAAATTGTATTATTAATCGCAAAACTAAGCTGAAAAGAAATCTAGCAAGAGGTTGTACCACTTACATTGGGAATTCCAATTTATGTAACTGCTCTTGCAATGTTTATTAAATGGGTTATCACAAGGCAAACACATTCCAATCAATTATTCAACCACCAATTGTCCATTCATCTAGCACTTTTCTAATGCATTCAGCTCACATAAGTCTACCCCTAAAAATTACATGAGGACAATCCAATGCTATTCCAAAACTATGTCAACAAATGTTGGGAGGAGTGGCATTTTATGTTTAAGGGTGGGGATATAGATGGTCCA
>NC_069507.1:45802458-45819958 GCF_027579735.1 Bombina bombina | reverse complement strand
TACCTAAAATGAGTACACAATTGGGTGGGGGGAGGGTTAGATAGCTGTTTGGGAGAGATCAAGAAGGTGGAATGATAAGGGGGGGATCCTATACTTCAGAAAATCAATAAATAAATCAAATGTATTTATTTAAAAAAAACTTTATACTGGCCGACTGCCAGTACCTAAGATGGTGGTAAGGAGTGTGGACGTTTAAGGGGGAGAGAGTTGTGTGGGAGGGTTCAGGGAGGTGAGAAGTGTCAGGTGCATTAAAATATGATTACCCTTACCAGCTAACTAATTAACCCCTTCACTTCCAGGATTTTGAGAAGTGTGATGCACAGTTGCAATTAGCAGGCTTCTAATTGCCAAAAACCAATTGCAAAGCCATGCATGTCTGCTATTTCTGTACAAAAGGAACCCCAGGGAATCTTTTACAACCATCTGTCTTATGACTGCAGTAGTTATGTGTAAATAATTTCAATGAGAAACCCAAAGTTTGTGGAAAACTAAACATTTTTTTAAATATGATTGCCATTGATGATGAAACAGTGGCATGAAATTTACCAAAATGGGCACCTTGAGTTGTCTGGTAGCTTTTGAGTGCTCCTTAACATGTGTGTTATGTCTAACAACTCAGATTTTTAACATAATGTGTGTTTGTTATTTCCGGGAATTACATTTATAATTTATTATCTGTAATGGACTAGAAGTTTACTCTTAATTTTTAAAAGTAAACTTCTATCTATAAAAGTAGTTTCTCTATTCAAATAATGTGAGACAAAGTGTCAGAAAAATACATCACACGTTGGTTCTTCTTAAAATTAAATTATTTACTTTAAAACTTTCTAAAAAGTTTTTTCTTAAAAAGTTTTTCAAATTCATTCAAGGTTTTTTTTTTTAAAAAAAAAATATTATTTGCTCACAACTTTATGTAGCATCAATAAAAACTTCACATATAAAATACACAGTTTTACATCATAAATAAACGTTATTCATTTTGCAACATATATAAGCTTTTGCAACTAACATGAACTTTTTGTTTCAAACAGACTGACACTTTATTTTCTTGTAAACTGTTCCTTTAAGGAATTGTCTTTTTTCAGTTTGTTTTATATCCTATCGTTTGTTCTCTTATGATATATTCTGTTCCAAACAGCTTAGCAATAGTGTCATATGTAAAAGATACCTTTTGGTTTTTGTAGTGAGTAATAGTTGGTGGCCACAATTTTTTTACAATCATTCCTATTTATAAAAGTTTTGATGTCTGCAAATTACTGGTAATTGCTGATAGTGTGAATGGTACCTTCCTCTTTGTATTTCCACTCCTTATGTTAGGACCTTCTTGTACTCAACCAATTCGTCTACCAATAGGAGCAGTGTGACAGCGTCCAGCTCACACACCGCACGCTTAAGTTACTTGACTTCCTGGGGGTGTGTACTGATCACCAGAGTTTCCTGTTACAGGTGCTGGGTAATCCGTTTCAATTGACCTACTGTAATCCTTTGCTACGCATTTCAGCTGATCTGCACAGCCTTTCCCTTCAATTGGTAATATATCTCCCAGCTTTAGGGTCTTTCCCCTGTCACTTGCTGACAAACATGACTGTTCCACATCTCAGCAATTCACTGAAAACCTTTCCTCTTGATATCACTCAAATCACATGGCACAGCCAGGGAAATAACAGCCAGTGAATAGGATCTAAACCTCCTCCAATAGATGCTCAGGAGGTAGAGTTGTTCAGACTCAAGCTCTAGTCTTTAGACATAACTCACATGTTAAGGCGCACTCAAAAGCACCCATTTTTTAAATACCATTGAACTACACCAATCTTGAGGTTTGATTGGATTTTTGAGTGTCGAACTCAATAGAAACATCTGAAAGCACTTGAGACAGAGCAAAAACATTTTTATACACCTTGAGTTGTCTACTTATATGAATAAGGCTATCTACCAGCCGAAACGCGTAAGACCGACTGGCCAAACTGTGGAGTAATGGCATATCTTTTTATCTTTCTTTTTTCTTTTAACCCCACAGCTTTTTGAGTGCATTATTTGTATGTGTTGTTTAGCTTTTATCTATTAAACTTACCACATTTTTTTCGAAGTGGCTCGCTGGATTTTTTTCTCTTTCTGCAATATATATTATTTTGATAGGTAAAAAAAATAAACAGGCTATATTTCTGTTTCAATGGAGCGATAGCAAAAATTCTAAAACAATTTATTGGGCAAGTTATTCTCTGAAATTCCTGGTAGCAAAGGGGATAAACTGCCATCTATATTTAAAATGTCAATACTGCAGTATTAGCTATAGAGATGCTATGTAAACAAGAAAATGGAAACTAAATCACATTGTCAATGGAGTGAGAGAGAGATGTACTAAAATGTACACTTTCAATTGTTCTCTCTAAGGACCTGATGGTCCAATGCTCTCCACTCAGGTGAAATGATCGTAGACGTCTCGTCAGAACCACAAAGACCCTAAAAAAATTAAAAACTCAATTTTTATCTTTAGAGATGTATGTGATGTATGTGAAGGAGAGACTCCTACTTTACAATATAAAGTCTAAAAAAGTTCCCACAGATTTTGTGTGATTTATCTCCATTTTTGGCCCTAAGTATTGATATTTGTGTATACATTGAGAGAAAAGGAGAACTTTATGTATACATAGATAGATAAGATAATACAATGAGCACACCTCACAAACTCAGCCCATATGTTTGGTTTGTGGCTTCGATTCACAGAAACAGCTATTTAAGATTTAAATATAAACCTAAATGATACATTTCCCATACACTTTATACTTTGCAGCAGTTAAAACAAGTAATTAGAAACACATTAAAAGGACTCAAATTGTACAGTATAATATCTCTAAGTACGATATAGCAATATTATCCACATTTTTTTTAATCAATTTTACATACAATTGGCAATTTATAGGTTTGCATTTGTTATTTTTAATTTCACATAGACATTATTACTGTTATGCTTTTAAATCCAGACTAACATTACTGTTTTATGTCCCTAATCAGAACAAGCTAATTATATTGAAATCTAGAGTAATCAGGAATGAAAAACCTTTGTATCAGAGGATGTCAAAATCACAGCTTTTCTTTTTTATCATAATTTCACTGTTTTTATTTGTTTCTACTGATTATGGAAATGCTATCCGCCACTTATACTTGGTTATGAATTTTTCCCTTATGGAAGTGTAACCTTGTCAAACAGAATATAGAGAGAGTGAATTTATGGAAGATATTATCATTGAAAAATCAAATATTCATGGTGCTGTAATTGCTTGAAAAAGATCAGAAAAAGCAGTCCTCAACTAATTGATCTCACAAGACCTGTATTAGATTGGGAATTTAAATTGGATTTCACGCTTTGAAATGACCATTACTTTTATTTCACTTGTACACGTAGAAATCATAACCGTTATAAGAGGATAGTTAAGTAAGATACATTTTCAGCCTGAAGCATATTTCAGTTTCATCATTTTTTTTTAAAGTAACTATTCATTTGTACGTCTTGTAAAATAGAAAAAATTAGCAAAACCAAGAGTGAATATAAATAATAATTTCTGTTAGTCTAAGACAGAGTATCATGCAAAAAATTGTCAGAAGTAAAAGTAAGAAAATCTCCAAATATATTACTTTCGCTAAAATGTGATAGGTGGTTTTGTATGAAAATGTGCATAAGTGAGTAGCTATTTAGTAAGGCAATATGAAAACTTATTTGTATTTTTTTTCCCCACACATATACAGAGAGAACTCAAGGTAATGAAATGTAATTCTTTCAGAAATCTGTTAAATATGAGATTTGTAATATCTTGTTGGCCTATTAGATATGTATCACATCTTAAGCTTTTAGCCTGGTAGAGTTTGACAGGTTAGGAAAGGAAATGAAAACATTTGATAGAAATACATAATTTGT
This sequence comes from Bombina bombina, assembly GCF_027579735.1. Taxonomy (NCBI): domain Eukaryota; kingdom Metazoa; phylum Chordata; class Amphibia; order Anura; family Bombinatoridae; genus Bombina; species Bombina bombina. Next base: position 45,816,045 of record NC_069507.1, on the reverse strand, counting down.
CCAAAGCAATAGCTGTGTTATACCATCAGACAGTATAACTTCACTTTAAAAAATTTTTTTTAATTATATCGCCAATTTTTAGACATTAGAAATTTTTGTTGAAGATATTTTTTTATTGTTACACATACCAGTGTCTTTGGATTCTATTTCTGAAGCTGTGGGTACAGCTATAGGGGCCCAAGATTTACAGGCTCACACGAGTAACTACATTCTTAAAAAATATATATATATATATATATATTTTGTTATTCAGACAGAGCATACAATTTTTAAAAAGTTTCCATTTTAACTTCTATCAATAAATGTGCTTCATACACATGGTATGCTTAGTTGAAGAAATCTTGCAACAAAAGGGTATCTAGGAGAGATATCCTGAAGGGGGCGCACAAACCCAATTCTAATATAACGTGCCAAAATATAAATATTTTCCTATTATATTTGGAGGCATGTAACAATATGTAATATACAATATGTAATATAAAATATATAATATGTAATATATAATATACAATACGTAATATGCAATATGTAATATACAATACGTAATATGCAATATGTAATATACAATATGTAATATACAATATGTAATATGCAATATGTAATATACAATATGTAATATGCAATTAGTGAAAACATAATAAGAATAAAGAAAAAAAACCTGTATATTTGGAGGCATGTAACAATATGTAATATACAATATGTAATATGCAATATGTAATGTACAATATGTAATATACAATATGTAATATGCAATATGTAATATACAATATATAATATACAATATGTAATATGCAATTAGTGAAAACATAATAAGAATAAAGAAAAAAAAACTGTATATTTGGAGGCATGTAACAATATGTAAAATACAATATGTAATATGCAATATGTAATGTACAATATGTAATATACAATATGTAATATACAATATGTAATATGTAATATGCAATATGTAATATACAATATGTAATATACAATATGTAATATGCAATATGTAATGTACAATATGTAATATATAATATGTTATATGCAATTAGTGAAAACATAAAAAGAATAAAGAAAAAAACCTGTATATTTGGAGGCATGTAACAATATGTAATATACAATATGTAATATACAAAACGTAATATACAATATGTAATATGTAATATGTAATATACAATATGAAATATGTAATATGTAATATACAATATGTAATATGTAATATGCAATATGTAATATGTAATATGTAATATACAATATGCAATATGTAATATGTAATATACAATATGTAATATACAATATGTAATATGTAATATACAATATGCAATATGCAATATATAATATAAAATATGTAATATGCAATATGTAATATGTAATATACAATATGTAATATACAATATGTAAAATACAATATGTAATATGCAATATGTAATATACAATATGCAATATGTAATATGTAATATACAATATGTAATATGTAATAAACAATATGTAATATGTAATATGTCATATACAATATGTAATATACAATACGTAATATGCAATATGTAATATACAATATGTAATATGTAATATACAATATGTAATATGTAATATACAATATGTAATATACAATATGTAATATACAATACGTAATATGCAATATGTAATATACAATATGTAATATGTAATATGTAATATACAATATGTAATATACAATATGTAATATGCAATATGTAAGATACAATACGTAATATACAATATGTAATATGTAATATACAATATGTAATATGTAATATACAATATGTAATATGCAATATGTAATATACAATACGTAATATGTAATATGTAATATACAATATATAATATGCAATATGTAATATGTAATATGTAATATACAATATGTAATATGCAATATGTAATATACAATATGTAATATACAATATGTAATATGTAATATACAATATATAATATGCAATATGTAATATACAATATGTAATATGCAATATGTAATATACAATATGTAATATACAATATGTAATATGTAATATACAATATGTAATATGCAATATGTAATATACAATATGTAATATACAATATGTAATATGTAATATACAATATCTAATATGCAATATGTAATATACAATATGTAATATACAATATGTAATATGTAATATACAATATGTAATATACAATATGTAATATGTAATATGTAATATACAATATGTAATATGCAATATGTAATATACAATATGTAATATACAATATGTAATATGTAATATACAATATGTAATATGTAATATACAATATGTAATATGTAATATGTAATATACAATATGTAATATGCAATATGTAATATACAATATGTAATATGTAATATACAATATGTAATATACAATATGTAATATACAATATGTAATATGTAATATACAATATGTAATATACAATATGTAATATGTAATATACAATATGTAATATGCAATATGTAATATACAATATGTAATATACAATATGTAATATGCAATATGTAATATGTAATATACAATATGTAATATACAATATGTAATATGCAATATGTAATATACAATATGTAATATGCAATATGTAATATACAATATGAAATATACCATTTGTAATATGCAATTAGTGAAAACAAAAAAGAATAAAGAAAAAGTCCTGTATGAACAGACTTATGGTCCAACAGTCTTATAATGAAGGTTTCAGGATAAGGTGAGGCAGCTCCACTTAGACAGAAATGCAGACATGGCAGGAAATACTGTTACCATGTAGTGCTCCAGACACATGCACACTCCTGAGCTTTTAAAAACAAAATATACCAAAACAACAAAGACAATTTGCTTATAGAAGTAAATTAGAAAGTTGATTAAAATGAATATATATATATATATATATATATATATATATATATATCTGTTAATATGTGTATATACATATAAATATATATCTGTTAATATGTATATATACATATAAATATATATCTGTTAATATGTGTATATACATACAGTATATATATATATATATATCTGTTAATATGTGTATATACATATATATATGTATCTGTTAATATGTGTATATATAGATACAGTATATATATATCTGTTAATATGTGTATATACATCTAAATATATATCTGTTAATATGTATATATACATATAAATATATATCTGTTAATATGTGTATATACATACAGTATATATATATATATATCTGTTAATATGTGTATATACATATATATGTATCTGTTAATATGTGTATATATAGATACAGTATATATATATATCTGTTAATATGTGTATATACATCTAAATATATATCTGTTAATATGTATATATACATATAAATATACATCTGTTAATATGTGTATATACATATAAATATATATCTGTTAATATGTATATATATATATATATATATATATGTATCTGTTAATATGTGTATATATATACAGTATATATATATATATATCTGTTAATATGTGTATATACATATAAATATATATCTGTTAATATGTATATATATATATATATATATATATATATATCTGTTAATATGTGTATATATATACAGTATATATATATCTGTTAATATGTGTATATACATATATATGTATCTGTTAATATGTATATATATATATGTATCTGTTAATATGTGTATATACATATATATGTATCTGTTAATATTATATATATGTATCTGTTAATATGTGTATATACATATATATGTATCTGTTAATATGTGTATATACATATATATGTATCTGTTAATATGTGTATATACATATATATGTATCTGTTAATATTATATATATGTATCTGTTAATATTATATATATGTACCTGTTAATATGTGTATATACATATATATGTATCTGTTAATATGTGTATATACATATATATGTATCTGTTAATATGTTTATATACATATATATGTATCTGTTAATATGTGTATATACATATATATGTATCTGTTAATATTTGTACATATATATATATATATATATATATATATATATCTGTTAATATGTGTATATACATATATATGTATCTGTTAATATTATATATATATATGTATCTGTTAATATGTGTATATACATATATATTTATCTGTTAATATGTGTATATACATATATATGTATCTGTTAATATGTGTATATACATATATATGTATCTGTTAATATTATATATATCTGTTAATATTATATATATGTATCTGTTAATATATGTATATACATATATATATGTATCTGTTAATATGTGTATATACATATATATGTATCTGTTAATATGTTTATATACATATATATGTATCTGTTAATATGTGTATATACATATATATGTATCTGTTAATATGTGTATACACATATATATATATATATATATATATATATATATATATATATATATATCTGTTAATATGTGTATATACATATATATGTATCTGATAATATTATATATATATGTATCTGTTAATATGTGTATATACATATATATGTATCTGTTAATATGTGTATATACATATATATGTATCTGATAATATTATATATATGTATCTGTTAATATGTGTATATACATATATATGTATCTGTTAATATGTGTATATACATATATATGTATCTGATAATATTATATATATGTATCTGTTAATATGTGTATATACATATATATGTATCTGTTAATATGTGTATATACATATATATGTATCTGTTAATATGTGTATATACATATATATGTATCTGATAATATTATATATATGTATCTGTTAATATGTGTATATACATATATATGTATCTGTTAATATGTGTATATACATATATATGTATCTGATAATATTATATATATGTATCTGTTAATATGTGTATATACATATATATGTATCTGTTAATATGTGTATATACATATATATGTATCTGTTATATATGTACACATATGAGAGCATAAATTGATATAAATATAAGCAAATACATATATATTTACAGTTCCCTTAGACCACAATGTAAATGCACTTTTCAGTGTCGTTTTATTTCTAACACCCCACACCCACCACTTAACCCCTAAAAACTGCTTATTGCAGTAAAAAAAAAAAAAAAAAAGATCTGACCTCTGGTTAATTATTTGAGCGCTAATTTCTACTGCGAGCTTGTTGTAGCAATAACCAGCCACTTGTAATGACTAGTTATTTATCATGAGCCCGTAAACGGGTGAATTTTCCAATTTACGGGCGCGTGATAAATTACCGCTCAATTTGTAATCTAGCCCTAAGTGTAGAATGATGCAGCCAATCAGGTACAACATTGTCCCCATCCATTTAAGGGAAACCAAGACTACTAGTCTCCACAGCATATGTAAAATGGCTGCACTAGACTCTAAAACAGCATTTAAACTACATACAATTGTGCACATGTTCCATTTAATTCTGATAACTTTCTAAATCTAATAGGTAATTGTTTTGCAATAGATATTACTGATAAACATCATCAAAGGAAAAAAAATCACACAGGAATGAAATAATGGTAAAGTCAAGTGTCTGTACCTCATTTGATGAAATAAAATACAAACTACATTTAAAATAATAATATAAAGCATCCTTAAAAGCTGTTTATATTTTACTCCATTTCAGTACCTACAATAGCAGAAACAAAGATGAAAGTGAAGCAGACATATGGCTCGTGAAAGAGATTTTATGACAAAACAGATGGAATTTCAGATAGAGATGATGTTCAAGCATTTCAAATGGCATAGTCATCAGCTGATCAAAAAGGTAGCAGAAACCAAACTGGTTTAACAAATGGCACAATTGTTATAGGTGTGTGATAAAACATATTTATTGGTTCTATGTGAAAGCACATGGAAGTCAGAATTTAACTTTCTTAATTTAGATACAATGTAATATTTAAAAAAAAACAAAATACATTTGCTTTTATTAGCAAATTTTGTTTTTTCCCTTTGGTAAAACGTAGTTCTTTTCCATGAGATTATACTGAAGTATGCTATATATCAGCAGTGTTTGCAAAAATATTTGTAACAAGGTTATACATTGTTGACCAAATATTGGTCAAGTATAGCTCACCCATCCCGAGCCTCCTAAAGGTAAATTTCAACAAAGGATATCAAGAAAATATGAAGATACAAGTACATTTTTTTTTTTTAAAGTACACACAGCTGAGGCGGAACTATCATTGGGGCAGCCAGTGCAGTTGCACCAGGGCCCAAGTGCTGGAAGCATGTGCAGTATGCGTACAATCCTAATGCAGTGGAACCTTTTATTAGTGCAAGTTGCAGATCCATCTATATACTGTATCTATCTATCTATCTATCTATCTATTTTCTATCATCTATCTATCTATCATCATCTATCTATCATCTATCTATCTATCTATCTATCTATCTGTCTATCTATCTATCTATCTATCTATCTATCTATCTATCTATCTATTATCTATCTATCTTTATCTATCTATATCTACCTATCTACTCTATCTATCTAATCTATCTATCTAATCTATCTATCTACCATCTATCTGATGTTGAAAATGTTTGCACCAGGGCTCTGTGCTGAGTAAATCCTCTATTGACACACTGATTTTAAATTTTGAAATGTTCACTTTTACTCTCATACCCCTTTAAAATGAATTTAAATCCAAAACAAAATATATGTTGCATACATACAAAAATAAATTAGACAATCAATAAAAAATATAGTATCTCATACTGAAATTCTGCATATATTTTTTGCATCAGAATCTCTAATTTTGTAATGCGTAGCCAGGATGTTAAACAGATGGCAAATACACCCAATGACTGACCAAGGGGTACAATGTAGTCTGTTACGCTTATTTTATGTTTTTTTGTAGCCAATCAGTTTAGTAACAAGCAAATCAAAATATAAAATTGATATACTAGTCAAAATTCAAATATGAATGAGTAGCATTTTGGCAACATAATCGCTGACACAAAACACTCCACAGCAATCTTTTGGGGAAGACATATTATTTGGACCGGGTGTACTGGCAGCAGTATTTAAAGGTGAGAACAGATAGATCATTGCGCTATAGAGAAGTTACTAAAGGCAGAATACAAAAACAGGGGATCCTTAATTCCTCTTTAACAGATAGTTAGAAAGGATTGTCTCCTTAAAAAGTGACAGAGCACTGTGTGCCACTGAGAAAATGGCTTAATTAGTAACGGAAATGACAGAATGAAAAAAGGTGTTTGATATCTGATACCCTAAATGGGAATGTGCAATATATATACACTGAAGGCAAATATAAATATGAATATATATAGAAACTAAGGTGTATGTGAAAAAGTTGGAACTAAATGTTAGTATATGCTGGAGAGATATGTAAGAAAATCCCCAATCATGATAAAAAGAAACATAAATATAAGAGATCATTTGTCAAAATAATATTTTAAAAGTAATATTCAATTTAATATCTCACACATTATAAAACCATTCTTAAAAACAGACATATACAAAATGTAGCAAAGCGTAGTATCAAAACGTTACTTAGAACATACAATTTGATACAGTGGGTTATGGGATTAAAAATACATGACAAACCACAAACAAATTCATTCAGAGAAGATGCCGAAAAGAGTATTCCAGGTATTCCTTCCAAAGTATGGAAAAAAGCCAGGAATGCTGGAATACAAGGAGATTCAGATGAGAAGCACAAACGGATCCACAACAAAAGGTGACAAGTCTTACTTACATTGGCTGTTGTCACTTGGGGGGATATTTATCAAAGGTATGTCGGACCTGATCCGCACGCGGAGAGCAATACGCTCTCAGTATTCAGCATTGCACCAACGCTGCTCCCTGCAGACTCGCGGACAATTGGCCGCCAGCAGGGGGTGTCAATCAACCCAATCGTACTTGATTGGGTTGAATTCCGACGATCTCTGTCCGCCTGCTCAGAGCAGGCGGACAGCGTTATGGACCAGCTGTCTTTAGACCGCTGCTTCATAACTGCTGTTTCTGGCGAGTCTGAAGACTCGCCAGAAACACGGGCCCACAAGCTCCATACAGAGCTTGATAAATGGGCCTCTTGGTCTCTGATAGCTGTTTTCTTTCAAGCTGACATTTCGATCCGACTATGCAGACCTCAGGCAGCATCCCCGTAATCAGTCTCTGTCCTATGCTACAGAAAAGTGTCCACTTTCGGTTCTCACTGTTGTAAAAGACAGAGACTGATTATGGTGATGCCCCCTGAGGTCTGCATAGTTGGATCGAAATTTCAGCTTAAAAGAAAACAGCTATCGGAGACCAAGTCACACAGTACTCTGTCTCTTTTTAAGGAGACAATCCTTTCTAACTTGTACTGGACAGTAGTGCCATATGTATGTATGCCCCATAAGTAGTTTTACTCTTAGAATGAAGCATTGTTTATTAATACAATTATCTTACAAAAATTATTGTTTCTCAGCAGAGCCTTGCTGATAGAGCCTTTGAGATGAAAGCCCCTGCCCCCCCCCGTAAGACTTAAGTGGAATGTGCCCTTTGCCATGGCTGATTGCCCCATGGATGGGTGCTGGTACAGATCATAATCTGCCATGGACTTGTGACTCTTCCTTGTATTTTGATTGTTTGGAGAACCCTTGATTGGTGCCATTGGGTTGCATCGTGTGTGATGTCTAGTGTGAGGTAACAGGAGAACTGTCCACCCAATTTCTACTAAATGTTGCCCTGGGAGTTGATATGAGGTGGAAATCCTTTTGGATTGCTCTCTATTTTTATCGTTTTAAAAAAGTTGTGTTTATTTATGTTTTTGGATTTGGTTTATGAATTAACAACTAATAAGTAATATTAGCTTACATAACTGCTGACATCATAAGTCAAATCTGTTTTTTTCTTATTTCTTGAATTCACTAACCACTACATTTCTCTAAAAGAATAATACTGTCAGGGGGAGTATAGACAGATGTAATAAGCCCCAGAAGTATTGCCACATACAATCTCACTACATATAAAATGTGCTGGCAGCAATACTGAGAAAAAACAAAACAAAACATTGATACTATCAAAATATGTTGCAATTTCTATTTATTTAGAGATTTTGAAGGCATACATTTAGCTGTTTGGGGTATGTGCATTTGTACTGATTCAGTAAATAAAATATATTTATTTTTTTGGATATAAAACAGAAGTTTAAACTGTGACTCACAATTCTAATCCATCAGGCTTTACACATGAAGTGCAAGGGGCCGAATTATCAAGCTCTGAATGGAGCTTGATGCCCCTCTAAAGACCGCTGATCCATAACTTGTCCGCCTGCTCTGAGGCTGCAGACATCAATCTGCCCAATCCTATACGATCTATTTGAATTGACACTCCCTGCTAACAGCAGATTGGCCGCAAATCTGCAGGGGGCGGCATTGTTCAAGCAGTTCATAAGAACTGCTTGTGCAATGATAAATGCCGACAGCATATGCTACATCGTATCATGTCTGCTCACACATTAATAAATCGGCCCCCAAGTGTTTTTATGGGATTTTCAAACCTAAAGCCATTGCTTTTTATTTTATAATCCATTTGTCAAAGGCATTTGTGGCCAAAAAATACCCCATACCTTATTTCTATGAACCAGAAAATACATTTCAAGCTCATATCCAAATCATTTTCAGCCTTTCGAAATCCTACACATTGAAAGTCTTATAAACCTATTTCTTTCTGTTATGGGTGCCATTTATTGGCTGTTTATATAAAATGCTCTGTTCACATGTTACCAAGACTTCTTATTTAAAGGGACACTGAACCAAAAATGTTTCTTTTGTGATTCAGATAGAGCATGCAATTTTAAGCAACTTTCTAATTTACTCATATTATCAAATTTTCTTCATTCTCTTGCTATCTTTATATAAAAAAAGAAGGCATCTAAGCTTTTTTCTTGGTTCAGACTCTGGACAGCAGTTTTTGATTGGTGGATGAATTTATCCACCAATCAGCAAGGACAAACTAGGTTGTTCACCAAAAATGGGCCAGCATCTAAACTTACATTCTTGCATTTCAAATAAAGATTCCAAGAGAATTAAGAAAATTTGATAATAGGAGTAAATTATAAAGGAGTAAATTAGGATAAACTAACCCTGAGTTAAATGTCAAACTCAAAGCTAGTAGAATAAGAATTAATTGCATGTGCTTTAAATTTTAGACAAAGGACTTATCATAGTTATTGCAGCATCACACTGAGCTGATTACAGCAACATATCCTACTGCAGAGTCTATCACGGAGGTCTTCTGGTGAACCGGGTCCTTGTTACTATCACCTGGGTGTCAGCATTGTTTGGCCGCCATTGAGGAGTCAGCCGAAGGGCTCTTATGTTTCGGTCTATCTATTATTGCACTGCATGTGCATACATGTTTGTGAGTATATTACTTTGAGCACAAACGGTTGGTTTTAAATTATTGGAACTTGCTGCACAAAGAGCGCCTCTTCTCTTTTCTGTTTTTCAGGACACAATTTACTAAATTAGAAAGTTGCTTAAAATGTCATGCTCTATCTGAATCATGAATGTTCATTTATAAATGCAATAGAGTGTTTTAGATGTGTCATGAATTGGTAAGGATGTTTAATTAAAAAATAATGCATTCAATTATCAATAATTAATTGAATGAATATGAAACCCCACAAAATTATTTAAAAAAATAATGCATACAGTTATCAATAATTAATTAAATGAATATGAAACCCCACAAAATTATTTCATTCTTCTGAGCATACATTTTAAATAATTTTCTAACTTACTTCTATTATCAATTTTGCTTCATCCTCTTGATATCCTTTGTTGAAAGAACAGTAATGCACTGCTGAGAGATAGCTGAACCCATTGGTAAGTCAATGACAAGAGACATATATGTGCAGTCACCAATCCATAGCTAGCTCCCACCTCCTGGGCCTACTTATGATTTTCAACAAAGGATATCAAAAGAACTAAGTATATTAGATTTTTTTAAAAAAAAGTAAATTAGAAAGTTGTATGCTGTATCTAAACCATGAAGGAAACATATTAAGTTTCATGTCCATTTAATGACTATACCATTTTTTTAATTTTGGTCTAGACTTGTGAACTTCCACAAAGGGCATGGAAGATCTAAATCAAAAGTGCAGTAACTAGCAGCTAGAAATATTTAATATTTTACTATTGAACCATATTGTGCTATTAAACCACGGTCAACATTCAAATATTTCAATTGAATATTGTTGATTATTGAAAGTGATATTTTAATGTTAATGTTTGAATATTTTACTGCCGCATTCAGTAGGCAAATGTTACAAATTGTTTTATATGCAAAAAAAAAAAAAAAAATGTTTGGTAAGAAATTTGTTTAAAATGAATAGATGTGACTTATGTATTTTTTTTATTATTTTTATAAAAGTTGTCAAAAAATGTGTCTATTCGGAGATGAATGTAATGACTTTATGATGTTCACCATCAATTGAAAGACACCAGATGCCAAACTGAAATCTTTAGTTAATTTTAGTCTATGAAATGCACAAGATGTAATGAGATATTTAGGAAGTGTCTGTTAGGCAGGCAGTGCTATTGCACTGTATTACATATGTTACTTAGTATTCTTTCCTGTACCATCTAAGTCATATTTAATCAACTTCTTTATTTTTACACCAGAACCAAAGGGAGACAAGGTTAATGTTGGCTGAGACCTGTTGATTTAATTGCCTTGCCACATAATTGAGGAATACATCAAGAAATTCTAAAATTGACACATTCGATTATTATTCATACAGTAAGTAACATTTACCAGAAAGCCATGATTTTTTTATGTTTTTTCACCTTAATGTTTAATTTATTAATGCATATATGTGTTCTTTTATCTCAAAAATATGATTTGGGTTCTTACAGATAACTGTTTCTATAGTTTGTATTTTTGATCCTATGGGGACGAATTATTAAGCTCCTAATGGAGTTTGATGCCCCTTGTTTCTGGCGAGCCTTTAGTCTCGCCGATAACAGAAGTTATGAAGCAGCGGTCTAAAGGCCACTGCTCCATAACTTTTCTGCCTGCTCTGAGGCGGCAGACAGAAATCAACCCGATCGAATACGATCGAGTTGATTGACACCCCCTGCTAGCGGCCGATTGGTCATGAATCTGCAGGGGACGGTATTACACAAGCAGTTCTGGTGAACTGCTTGTGCAATGATAAATGCCAATAGCGTATGCTGTCGACATTTATCGATGTGCAGCGGACATGATATCCTACATTGTATCATGTCCGTTCGCACTTTGATAAATATGCACCTATGAGTGTAGAGTAACAAGCTAATTTTCAGGAGATATATTTTGTTTTTCACCCTTTTCCACATATAATTCCTAGGCAAAGGCAAGATTACGAGTGGCATGCTAACAGTTACATGTGAGCAAAAAGGGGTTTATCGTGGGTGTTTGTGAGCGTCGGGTTTATCGCTTGTATCACAAGTCGAAAGTAAACGTGATCATTTGAGTGCAATTAAAGTTAACGCTCTTTGGGATAGCGCATCCTTAGAGCTCTGGCTAACTGTTTTGCAAAACAATAAGTGTTACAAAAAACATCAAAAATACATTACAAAGTACAGTTACACTCATAATAACACTCTACTTATAATCTAGCCCCAAGTAATTAAAGAGACAATTTAACCCGATTATGTAGAAATTTAACACAAAAAAATATTTTGTCAATATAATTAAATACTTAGTAGAAGTTCATAATTATTCTTAAGAACTAAATGGAAGTTAAAGAAAGAAAATAGCAACATTTGAATTTTGCTATGAATCATCTTTATGTCTACTAGAATCAAAATTTAGATAATATTAATATTCAAATGTGTTTTTGTTTAACCCATCCAACATTTTCTAACCAAGAACTCCCACGTATTACTCCCAATCCTTCTACTCCATTCATTTTAATTCATTAGGATTTTTTGATAAGAAGGGACATTAAAAAAAAATTCATTCCAATGACATCGATGTACCATTGATTAAGGTAAGGAAATAACAGCAAAAGTGGTTATCTTTTAGATTGGTGTATTCTTACGAGGTGAAGTCTAGTGGTGGGAGGGGTCTTTAGATTTTAGAAAGGTATCAGGTTTTAGAGGGTCACATTTTTGTTGGTGGGGCCCCAAGAAAAGGAAGGAGGTTTATGTGTTAGCTGGAGAAGGGGTTAACTTCAGTGTAAAGGGGTTTGATCTGGGGATATAATGCAGGTTGTGTATTAGTGTTGTATGGTTATGGTGTATTGTAGTAGGGAAAGGTTGCAGTAAGGTACAGATGGTTTTGGCTGGAGATCAGGCCGGATATTTAAATCATCAGTAAGAAGCCTCTATTATTTAGGACCAATAAACACATAAATAATTAGTATTTGATTGGAACAAAGCTACAAATATGGAGGTGCTAATAAAAAGTTGATGTTACAAACACTTTCGGTAGTAGCTCTATTTGTTGAGATTTTGCCCATCTGATATAGTGTTAAAATCATAATAATAGTGGGGTGCTTAGTAAATGATGCTGTAAAAATAAAAAATAAAAATAAACCCCAAAAAGGAAATCAGACTTTTGAGGGTTTTTTTATTTCCTATTGTTGCATTCACTATTGGGATCACTTGATTTAATATTC